>NW_017732327.1:206540-217027 GCF_001890085.2 Hipposideros armiger | reverse complement strand
ATGCTGATGGTAACCACTTTGAGCACCTCTTGTAATCGTAGAAGTCAAACATGATTTTTATTCATCCTTTGTTATTGGTATATATTGAGTATTACAAATTTTAACCGGTTTTTTTTCCTTTCTTAAAATGTGTATACATTTTTTGGCACCCTCTGTATATAAGAATTTTTTACTTTGTTGAATGTGTATAACTAACATTATTTTCTGGATTCTTGCTTTTAGTTCCCTTACATTATATTTTAATTATTTATGAGTTTAATTTTCAGAATGTTATACCTGCTTTCTGCTATATATCTTAAATGCAAAAGACTCCTTGTTCCTATTAAATAATGTGATATTATGCTTCATTTATAAGGTCAGTAGTCTGATTTTCTTTTTCTTATTCTTTTCTTATTAAACAAGCTAGTTGCTTTGCATTATGGTCAAAATAGGCAGTATCAATTCTCTTTTCAGCTAGTTTCTCCTGTTATCTCTCACAATCATAGATATTGCCTTTTTTAAACACTATTTTTACCTCACCTACTTTCATCGCACTCAATGTCACAGAAACCAAAATATACATACAGCATCTAATTTATAAGGATTTATTTATTTTTAAGGTGGGAAATCTTAGCAGCTATTTTTAAGCTTTGCCAGTATTTGTTCTACAAATTAAATTTTTAATAAAAATCAAACATTTATGGAGTATCCAGTGAGTGAAAGAACTTTATGGATATAAAGAATTAACAAAAAGCAATTATCTGGACTCATGATGTTCACATATATGAATAGAAACGTAAAGTACTAAAAATGAGGATAAAAGGCAATTTTATGTGGCTTTTCCACCTTAATATTAGGAACTTTTATTTCTACAGTAGATTTGAGAGATTTGGTGAAATCTTGAGTCTGTGGAGGAGAGGAAAATGAGAAACCAGAGAGTATGATAATGAAGGTAATCAGGGCCTTGAAGACATTCTTAAACTCTTACAGACAGAAGATTTCTACCTCAACATGTCCAGGCCAGGAATATTTTACCTTCTTTCTTTTTCTCCACAAATGAATCTAGGTCTATTATTTTAGAAGATAATAATTTTGCATAGGAATATAATATGGGGTATTTTAGGTACTAGGGAACTGACAGCAGAATCAAGGAAAGGATTTGCTTATTACTCTCCAACATTAGAAAAGTACTCTGGTAGGAGATTTAAGGGAAGATGATTGGAAAAGAAACTGTGGGGGAAAAAACAATTACTGGACCAATTAGCAAAGTAAAACTGCAAGAGAAGTTGTACAAATCTTCACAGGAACAAGTACTTACAAACCTAAGTTTATAGCAAGGACTAATGAATAGTTTGGTTGGGCTTAAGCTGTCTCTTTAAAGGTGAGAAGAAATGAGGATGCAAGAAAGAGACAGGTAAAAGCATGAGTGACAATAGGAAGATGATAAATAGCTTTCCCGATTATCCCATCATAAATACTGCTTTTCAATGAGACTAATGTGAATGAAATAGATGATTTATGGATATTCAAAAGAAATTTTGACTATAGACAGAATCTCAGGAGAATAAAATACTGAGGAGCAAGAGTTTAAAAAGAAGTAAACAGATTTAATTCACACCGGTAGCTCTGACAAGCCTTCAGAAATGGGATTTTCCCACAGTTCTAATAATGAAACCGTCAAGAGCCTTAAAATCTTTCCATCATAGTACAACTTTTAAATTTACTTGTTTAAAGAAAATCAGTATTTTCACATAAATGTAAAACACAGTGACCTTGGCTTGTTTGTTTTCTAAATCCATGGTGTTAATCCATAGACTATATCAAACATATATTAGGGGGCGGAAGCATATGTCACTTATTCCATAACTTCAATGCTCATGATTAAGGATAACAGTATGCTTCAACAGGAGCCAGGTTGAGTAAAGTGACAATAAGAAATGGGGGCAGAACATTAAAATAAGAGTAACAATAACAATAATAATTATTGTTGGTGCACTGAAATAGAACTTCCAAAATTGTTTCGATAGTCTGGGAAAAAGAATTCTGGTATTTATTATAATTAATAAGGTGAGCTTTTGAAGGGGAAAGTGTGCAGCCCTCCATAAACATACAAGCTATGTTGGAAGACACATCAGTAGAGAGCAGAAAGTCTTAACTCAACTTAACTTTCACTATGGCTTAGTCAAAGTCATTTAATCCCGAGATTGCTTTTTTTTTTCATTTTTAAATAGCGTCCTGTGATTGTTGTAAGAATTAAATAAGTATTTTAATATTTTGCCATGTTAGGTACACATTCAATGTTAGTTTCCTACCTCTATTTGAAGCAGACACAAATATTGGCTGCAGAAGCAAGTCAATGAAGCCTTTTTATATGTGTGTCTAGAGGAAGGCAATGCTGATTTTTTTCATGCTAAAATACATAATGGTCACTGTAATGTTTGCTAAAAAGTATTGTTTCTGTATTATAGATATGTCAAGATGAATCCGTGTATTATGTGTTATAGTATAAAAATATGAAGGTGGCATTACACACAGAGATTTCATGTAAGCAATGTAAGAAAAATGATTTCATTCTCATGAACTTATGAAAGTTCCCCAATATCATCTTTCTGTGACAAACCCAAAAGTCTTTTTCAAAGGCCAAATTTTGAATAACACCTTCTTTTATGAAAGAGAGAGAGAGAGATAGCAAAGATCACTCATTGACTAAAACAGGACACTGAGTAGCAGATGAGAGGCAAATGTGACGTGATCTGCAATAGTTTTTACATGGATAGCAGAATTCACTATTTTACATCTTTGTCAGTGCTCTCTTTGGGGCCAAAGCACACCCCCTCTGGTCATTTGGAAATTTATTGGAGGCATTTCTTTGACTGTTAAATTATTAGCAGATGCTGATGCATTACCAAGTAGAGACCGAGAATGCTAGACACCTTGTAAGGCATAGAGAAGTCCTACATACTTATAATAATAAAAAATCTCCCAATCTGGAGACAGATTTTGAATGCCCCTTATTGCCATTTAAAATTACCTGAACCTAGAAACCAATTCAAATATATACATATATGTGTTTATATGTATATATGTGACTTAGCAATATGTATAATATTTATATATTATATATCAAATATAATATATATATATATATATTTGAGTTAGCATATATATATAATATTTCTTATGGTTGTAATATACACCAAATTTTCCTGGAATTCATCTATGAATCAAAAGGACATTTTTCATTATTTTGTTCAAATTTTGCCAAAAGTCACTCTCCATTTTGGAAAATTCTATTACAATGACAATGTTGCTTGTGATTTTGAGTCACCAATGTAACAAACTTGAGTCAGTTTGAATTTATAATTATTACATTTATGAAAATTCTTTACATAAGTATGAACACACTTTTTAAAATCCTCATTTAAAAATATTAAATATAAAGAAAATATATCAATGACATTCAGCTGATTATTTAATATTAGGTTTTATGTTTGTCCAAGAATTGAACAATTTCTCATATTCCCAGTCCGCCAACACAATTTTAAATGAAACAAAAAAACTAGAGAAATTTAATGCAAATTTTACAAAGAAACACACTGATTAAATTAGGAAAGATATATCATATTTCTGAAATTTACAGGAAAAGTTTCAAACTGTATTACTGTTACCAGACTATTTTAAATATCTCATTATTTCTTACAGAGTAGTACAATGTATTATAGGATATGCAAAACCAAAAATATCAAAGAAAAATTAATCTTTCCAGCTGTTTGAGAGGTTATTTTCATTTATAGGAAGAAATTCACATGAAAAAAATTTCTGTGTTTCACTGAGTAATGATATTATATCAAGAAACTAGATGAGATTGTGAAAAATGTAATGAACTGCAGTCAAGCAAATTTTCATACAATGGATGAAATTCTATGTGAAAATGAATCATTACTGCTCACATATATGTAAGTTTCATAAAGATTAAAAAAAATCATGAAGGAAATGTTACTTTCAAAATTACTGAGAATGGATACAAAGAGATTGTCAGTTCACAAAGCCCTTCAAAGTATCTAATGGGAAAACAGCTTCACTTTCCCAGCTTCCAGAGCAGCTATGATGGGTCTACAGAGTTGGTTTAGAGCTCACAGTGATAGCTCTAGGTGCTTTAGTAATTCATTATATTATTAACTGACATCAGATATGTTAAAGAAACACTGCAAAATCAGTACATGTAGTTGGTGTTGCTAATAAAATTAAGAGTAAACTATGCAGTGGTAATAAAAAGAGTTTGAAATTGGAAGTAAGGTAAATTTCAGCATATAGTTTGAACATTTTATTATTAAAACAATCAAAGAATTTTTTGATTCATTAAATGAAAAAGTTAAGCATCATAATTGAAATATCACAAGAATATGACACATTTTGCAGATACATTTATATTTGCAAAGTTAAATCAGATCCTTTATAAAGTGATGGAGATGAAGATCAGTCTCATAGGGAACAGAATTATCATCAATTTACCAGCAAACATGTATCATTTAAAATTGGTTTTTGCATCAAACGTTTTTACAGCTTTCATCTTTGCAGAAGTTAGATAAATGTAAATAGATTGCTTTCTTTTGAACTGGCTACTAAAAAGAGAGGGTGAGTAGATTTTTTAAAACTTTGGTTTAATTTACAAAACTGGATTGACTAATTAATCCATTTGAAACAGATGAAGAACATGTTAGCCAAAATTTTCAGGAAAATTTAATTGAGCTGAACAGCAATGCTGGGGCCAAAGCACACTTTAATCAATCTAATTATGAAAGGTTGGATGCTGTTAAAATGTAAATGTACTTCTTTGGAAAAAAGTGAATTACTCTAGATTTCCAACAGCATATTTGGGTGTAATGGTTGTCAGGCCTGTAGTGTTGTTCTGGCACAAACACCCCCACCAATATGTGAAGCAGAGGAAAGATGAGACTCCTTTTAACGTGCCCTGAACAACTTTATGAGCATGTATAATGGGGGTCTCACTGAATTTCATTAATAAAGTTTGTTTCAAAATTGTATATGTAATTTAATTTTTGTGGTGTAGAAATAAGTGTAGGTTGTAGAAATTGCACATTGAAATGATGTTATCTTGGAGTTTGAAATTATATATTGAAACAAATTGGTGAGAGCCCTTACTATTAATCATTTTACCCTGCTGTTATTCTCAAGGTTTACCAGTCAGTTTGTCTATAGTGACACCGTGCTACAGAAATACAACGCATGCCACAAATATGAGCATTATATACAATTTAGACAATTTTTGGCAGACATATTATAAAAAGTGAAAGAAGCAAGGCAAAATAATTTTCATTATATATTATATTTAACATACTAATCTCCCAATTATCATTTCAACTGTAACTAATCAATGTAAGCATTATTGAGATATTTTACACCAATTTAGTTTTTAATATAAACCCAATTTAATTAAAATTAAATAACATTAAAAATTCAGTTCTTTAGTGTCACTGACCATGTTTCAAGTGCTCCACATGCTCAGGTCTAGTCCTTACAATAGTGAACATCACTGATCTATAGTCTTACGTATATCTCTATTATTAGTTGTCTTACTAACAATTAACAACTAGTAGTTAGCCTAACATCAGTTTTTATCCATCACATCTCTGTTCTTCCATTTTCCTGCACTTATCGTATTAAGCGCCTTCTCTTAAATCCAAACTTACCATAGAGTTGCAAGAATTTAACTACTTCATTAGATCTATTGCAGCCAATTATTTTGCTAAAAAATCGTTTTCTTTCCTTTACAATTATACAGTTACTATGTAATGATTTTGCATCAATAATGCATGACTGAATTACTCTAATATTTAGTTTCAGGTTACATTTTTTACAAATATCTTTTTAGGCAGTAAAGAGAGCTTTAGAAAATATTTGTTATAGGGTTTAGAACCACTGATCTCCATAAATACAGTACTGGTGGTTTTCTTCTGTCTCTAGCAGGAAGGACAAGCCATGTTTTATTGGATTTTAAAGAGAGAATTGTGCTGTTTCATTTCTAGACTTCCTAAACTACTTGCACCAGCTTAGCCCTCTGAACACAGCAAAACCTCACTAGCTATTACAATGACCTTTCTTCTTTATTGCACTTTATCGCTCTCTTCTGGTTATTATTTCTGTCCATCTCACATTTTTCCTAAGCACATTAGATGTATGTGTCTTCTAAGTAAGTGGTCTAAAACATGACGTGAGAAAGATTACAAATACTGAGAAAAAGCATTAGAAAATGGATTAATAATAACATTGATAATAAAGTGATAAGGCAAAATATATTCAAGTACTTACCATGTCTTAGTTACTGCATTAAGACCTTACCCTATATTAATTGACATATCTCAAAACACTCTTTGAAGAGTGTACAATTGTTTCTCTCCTTTTACCATTGAGGTTTATATTTGCCTTAGGTCAGATCACTAGTAAGTAGCTGAGATGAGACTCACATGAAGATCTTCATTCCCCAAATCTTTGATCCTGAGCGCTGTGATATAAACTGCCTCACAAGGTAATAGATACAGGTTTTTCCAGATGGATGGACGCTCCACACTAACACACCCGTGTAGAGTGTAAGGGAAAATTATTGCAATTGCACGTTGTATAGTTTTTACTTCAGCCCTTTGGTTTTAATCTAATAAACCATTGCTGGCAGCCCTCAAATGAACAACACAGATGCATTTATGTAACAGTGCCCCTTGACCAAAAGATTATGTGTTGTTTCACTATCTGCCCTGTTCTACAATATTAAGTTTGTGCTAGTCATACAGCTGTTCCTAAATAGAGACTCCCCAGAACTGTCCATGTTAATACTGGCTCCAATCATTCTGCGGCCTTGAGGAGTAGTAGAGCATGACAGGGCTGTAGTTACATTTCAAAGGCAAAGGGCCTCAGTGTGCTCGGATCACACACGCCGATTACACTGGTCTACATCACTTGCCATACTTGTTTCATTTCGCTGTTACTTTGGTCTTAGTATATGGAATCATTTGCCTGTTAGGTTTTACAATATGCTTATCAACGTCCAAGTTTATTTTTTTTTCTATAGATCACTTGGTTCAGCTTGCATTGAGAGAAGTAAAGATATTAGTATTTATTTTCTTAAAATATTTTTTCTGTACATTAGGGGACACCCATGCTTTTCAGGGGAGTGATTTCAATAGGCAGCTTTGGTTTCGCTCTCTTTTTTTTTTTGCCGTTTTTTTAAAGGATAGGAATTATATTCTTCTTTAGAGGATTTTTCTAAGGAATCTTTAAATGGAAGCTTTAGGCTACATTTTATCCATTATCACCTTGACACATGTAAGGTACTGATGTTTAAGAAAGTGGCTGGCTGAAACAGCTGATTTTAAAATGGTGAATGAAAATTGCATTAGCAGTTCTAAAAGTTTTAAATATTTTCACTTGTATCTACTAAACATATTAAAACCATATTTTATATAAATAGTAAACAAATAAATTTTATTAATATTTTTATCAAAAAACTTAACCTGTCTTCTTATCTGTAAAAGAGGAATACTTATTAAAATACAAATTTCTCAGTATTGTAATAAGAATCAAATGAGATAATATATGGAATTTAGTTTATACATGAAATTTGCACATATTTTTATTTTATAAATATTTTTGATGATTGATATAACTAATGAGTTCTGCTTAAAGACTATTTTTTATAATAGTCATCCCAGCAAACAATGAAATCCCCTATAAACTTACTCCTATTAGTTTAAATTTTTCCCTCCATGAAGTCATTTTCACTGAGTCTTTAAAGAAACAAAAACTAGAAATACTCTGCCAAAGGAATAAAGATTTGTGCAACGTTAGAAAACAGATTGCCAGGTGTGCTAAAATCTTACTCCATATTTTATTTAATTTATGAAAAATGATCAGTTTCTAATTATTTCTTACAGTGGTGTTAATATCTTTCAACCACCCCTGACCCAAATATGTTAATTTTGCAGTTAGATGAGTCATAACAATGTATCAGATTTGGAATAAAATTATATAATTGAAATATTGATGTGTATATGTCAATACAATAATGCTTCAATAATGCTATATAACAAATACTTAAAAGTTCAATGGTTTAAAATTTTTTTTAATTAATTTTCATGCTTATGACTTATGGAGAGATTGCATTGTGGCTGGTCTAGGCTACACTCCAGAAACTAGTCTCCTAATGGTAGACTACAGATTGGGTTTAGGTCTGCTCCTTATCATGCTCAGTCTTCTGGGTCCAGCAATTAACCCAGTGCACGTGGCCATCTCCACATGTGTTATACTGCTTGATCCAGCTTGGAAGACACTGGTTTTGTTGAGGGCATTTTCTTCTCATGGTGAACCATCAAGGTTAAAGAAGACAAGGCAAACTCCACAACAACATTCCACTCATATCTCATTGGCCAAGAAATTCCATGCTCAAGTCCAACGTCAAGATGAGGGCAAGTATACTTTGCTTATAATGAAGCAAACAGTCGCTATAGTTGCATAAGTTGTATATCACAGAAAAGTAGATATTTTATAGATTGGTCGATTCAAAAACTATTCCCACCCCATTCTAGTACGCAAAAAATTGAAAAAGCTGAAACTGCTTTAGCCCAGCTGCCTTGCTTCTCATGCTCTGGTGATGATTTAGGGTCAAGCAATCAGAAGAATACCAAGCAAAACATGAATAGAATTGTAGGCCTAGTGACATCCATTTTAATAATGCATTTTTAAAGAAAGGCTGTTGAAAAGAATTTTCTGATATAAAGTGATATATGTGTCCCTCAAAATAGTTGCATTTTGAGGTCAGACAATTAAGTTCATGAACTCATTCTAGAAAAAGTGCTACAGACCTTATTGCTGAATATCACTATGGTCACCTTTGAAGCACTCCCCTTGGGAAGCTATGCACTGATGCCAGCACCTGGTCTACCCTTCAAAGCAATTTTGGAACTCTTTCTGGAATGGCCATCAGAGCTGTTGTTGGATTATCCTTGATGTCCTGAATGTCATCAAAATGTATTCCTTTCAATATTTCCTTTATCTTCGGGTAAAGAAAGAAGTCATTGGGGGCCAGATCAGGTGAGTAGGGAGGGTGTTTCAATACAGTTGTTTGTGGGCCAGCCGAGTGGCTCAGTTGGTTAAGACCTCACTCAAGAGTTTGAGCACTGAGCAACAGCGGCTCGAGTATGGTCCAAGCTGAGCTGCCGCTGAGCTGCCAACAGGTGGCAGGATGGCTCAGCTTAAAAAAAAAAATACACTTATTTGTTTACTGGCTAAAAACTCCCTCACAGACAGTGCTGTGTGAGCTGGTACATTGTCGTGATACAAGAGCCATGAATTGTTGGCGAAAAGCTCAGGTCATCTAATTTTTGCACGCAGCTTTTTCAGCACTTCCAAGGAGTAAATTTGGTTAACTGTTTGTCCAGTGGGTACAAAGTCATAATGAATAATCCCTCTGCTATCAAAAAAAGGTAGGCAACATCGTTGCAACAAGTTCACAAATGTAATTGTCAGACCACTATGCTGTCGTTAAGGTAAGGACAACATACTCATATACAAAGATAGGTGAAAACTACACATTAAGCCCTTCCAAGAATACCTGACAAACTGAGCACAGGAGAAAGACCAGTGTTGGGGGGTGAGGAGTGGACGGAGTAAACAATATTATGTTCAGGGAGATAGTGCCACCTATTGGTACTGGTATTAGATTGTGTTAGTGTACTTTGCCTTCAGATGTTATTTGGTATAAAAGATTAACAGGCTGGGAAAAATTCTTATAAACCAATGCAATTTTTATACTGCATTTTTCCTATTACCTTATTTAATATTCATATATAAGCTAGTTCATGTAATGGGAGTACGCACTGTAGCAGAGGACACTGTAGTGGCAGTTTCCCAAATCGGCAATCAGCCACCTGATGGTGACCAGGCTGCCGCTGAAGGCCTAATTCTTTGGGGTGGATTTGGATCCACTCCTACCAGCTCAGTCTTGATTCCATCTATCAACCCTTCTGAAAGTTCTCTAAGCCACTTAATACCATGTAATAAGTCCCTTTCTGTTTAATTAGCTAGAATGGATTCTTTTTCCTGTACTGAATATGGACTGATAGAGTAAATATTACCTGGAGATATTTAAAGTCAGAGGCTCTCCAGAAAATAGAAGGCTGAGATTGCTAAATTGATCTGGTATGGTTTAAAAATAGTAAATATCCTTCTTTTTTTTGTTTTTTAAAGATTTTATGGGGGAATTGGGGGAGGGAAACAGACAAATTGCTGTCCTTTTGTTCTTCAGTCTAGTTGTGGAGGATGTTGCTTCACTGGCCCATGTTGTTATTATCATTGCGCTCTTCCCGGGTTAAATATCCTTCTTGATGCTAAAACTTAAGATCTAAGAATGATGCAATGGTAGTTGTGGTACTAGCTGTGAATGATCTATTTATATTTTTGCCTGAAATCACCTGGAATGAAGTGCTTGTTAAGTAACA
>NW_017732327.1:159794-206145 GCF_001890085.2 Hipposideros armiger | reverse complement strand
CAAGTTGCTGTCCTTTTGTTCTTCAGTCTAGTTGTGGAGGATGTTGCTTCACTGGCCCATGTTGGTATTATCATTGCACTCTTCCCGGGTGAGGCAGTCGCTCACTGGCCATTGGGCGGCTACTCCCAGCAGCTCACTGCAGCTCACGGCAGCTCACTCTGGCTGCCGGCCAGCCCCACTGCAGCCTATGCCGTCCCCAGCGACTCATGGCATTCCAGCTCCAGGTGGAGCTGTTGTTCACCAGCTTAGCTGTAGAGGGTGCAGCGTCACTGGCCCTCATGTGGGATCCGAACCAGGTTCCTGCTGCTCAGAGCTGGCATCCCAAGCCAACTCCTAACCAATGCGCCACTCGGCCGGCCCCAGATACTTCTTAACACCTAAATCTAAATTCCATTGAGCCTTTCCTGCCAGCTGAAGCCACACCTCCCTGTCTAATAAATTGCCCCTGCTTGTCTGAAGTTGTCATTTGATGCCGTTGACACGCAAAGGGATATTATACAATTCTTTATTGTATTTGTCTTTTGTATTCAATATAATGTTTTTGAGAATCACCTATATTTTTGCATGTGTTAGTAATTTGTCCCATTTATTTCTAAATAATTTTCCATTAAATGAATATGCCACAATTTACTTATCCATTCTCTTGTTGATAGATATTTGGGCTATTTTCACTTTAGGAAAATATGAGTAAAGCCACCATGAACTTTTTTTTGAAGCCTTCTTTGGATATATGCTTTCATTTCTCTTGTGTAAGTATCTAGGAGTAAAATTGCTTGTTTAAGTAATAAATGCCTAACTGCCTAAGAGTTTTACAAAGTGGTTGTATGGTTGATAGCCATTTAAGAGCCTGGTTGCTCCAAATCCTCGCCAACAGTTGATGTTGTCAGTCTTTCTAATTTTAGCCATTCTACTGGATCTGTAGTAGCATCTCTTTGTGGTTTTAACTGATTTCCATGACCACTAATAATGTTCAGTATATTTCACATGCTTACTGGCCATTTTTAAATATCCTTTCTAAATATCCATTTTACATATCCTATCCTATCCATTGAAGGCTTTGCCCATTTGTTTTAATTGGCTTTGTCTTTGATTAGTGAATTGCAAGAGTTCTCTATATATTCTGGATTTTCAATTTAATTATAAGTGATTTTTATGGTCTGTCAAAAAAAAAACTCTGACCCCAAGATCACAAATATTTTCTCCAATGTTTGTTTATAGAAGCTTTATATTTAAGGGCTGCTTATATTATTGATCTTTTATGATGGTTTAGTATTTAAATGCGTGCTTTTGATTTCCTTTGGTTCATTTCTCATTGCATATATTCTTGCACTGTTACTATCAAGCTTTTTGAATCCACCACCCTTCTCTTTCAAAGTGTGTTTTTTGTTTGTTACGTAATGCTGAATCTTGGTTTTATAAATCCATTCTGAGAATTACTGGTTTTGTAAGTTACTTTATTTAACTCCTATACATTTAGTTTGATACCTTTTGAATAGACACAATTTTCAGATATGCAGAATTTCAACCTACTTTTTGTGCTTCACTTGGTATCTAATTTGTTAAGGTCATTTAAAAATGTTTTCTCTATAATTTCTTGACATCATAATTTTTTTTTTTTGCTTCTCAATAAGCCTGACACACATTTACTTCCTGATTGGTCATTCTCTATCCCACCTCCCAAATTGGTATTATTTTGAGTTTAGTTATGTGTTCTTTTGAATATGTTTTGTTTATTGCATATTTATAAATATGCTAGGATTCAAACCTTGATTTAGGGAACTGAATTTACCGGAAGATTCCTTCTGACTTCAGACAGGGCATCTGAAAGATCATAAAGAAAGCAAGGTAATAATAGAACATTATATCCACGAGTCCATTTTAATATAGGCCTCCTCTTTACGTGGTTATAAGATTTTTAGAGACCTTGAAACAATTATACGGTTAAGTAAATGACATAAATCCTTAGCCTCTCAAGCCCTTGTTCCACAATCCTTTATGTATAAGAAACTCTTCTAACTCTTATCACTCTACACTTTACCCAGCACCCCACAAAAAAACATTATCAAGTCCAAAATGTCAATAATGTCAGTGTTAAGAAACTCTGATTTAAAGTGATATTTATAAAAGGAAATATCTGTACTTATTTCAAAACTAAAGGTGCAATTTAAACTGTGATGTTACAAAATTACCATTTAATAAGCATATATATTTAACAAATTGTCATAATTAAATTCAATCTTAGATTGAAATATTGGGTTGTCGGAAAAGTCATGATGTATTTTTTTCTATGTTTTTTGGTGCAAAAATGTGTCATGACTTTTTCGACAACCCAATAATATGTTCTTCCACAAGAAAAATTTAAAGTGTTGTAAATAGTAAATTTGAAACAAAGAATCTGTCAATTTTCTGTATGGTTGGGGGCCAATAATGGTGGAAATGTTTTATGACATGTCCAAGCTCACACATAGGAAATACAGTTTATATTATGGAGTCTAACATTCCTGAATATTGACAAATACAAATTTGAGACAAAATAATATGCAATTTGTTTCCTTCTAATTGTTTTAAACATTAATGTTTTTCTACAAAGCAAATTAGTGTCAGTACATTTTGTCCAAGAGATCACTGTAATTTTTCTTTAAATAATTAGCTATTTTATTAAAGAACAAAGAAAACTTGCATTGTACCTTGTGTTGTGCTATCTATAATATCTATTATCTATCTCTATAAGAATATCTATACAGAATGTAATATGATATATAATGTTAGAATATCTTCTTTACTCATATTTTGAACATTTTTTATAACCTACATCTTCTTCAAGGACATGATTTTAATAAGTATATGTTGTGGGGGTATCATAAGGAATTCAACTGATTCTTTGTTTTTAATTTTTATTGGGAAATTGGGGGAGGCAACATCATTGGGGAATTGGGGAAGATAAACAGATAAGTTGCTGTTCTTTGGTTCTTCAGTCTAGTTGAGGGGGACGTCGCTTCACTGGCATATGTTGGGTATGTGATCATTGCGCTCTTCCCAGCTGAGGCAGATCAGTTGCGAAATTTTGGATGACCACTCACAGCAATTCACACTGGCTGCCACCCACTCACAGTAGCTTACGGGGCCCACTGCAGCCTCACAGCAGCCCAGCTCCAGGTCAAGCTGTTTTTCACCTGTAGAGGATGTAGTATTACTAGCCCATGTGGGATCTGAACAGGCGGCCCTGCTGCTCAGGGCTTGCGCTCCCAAGCCAACACTTAAACAACACGCCACTTGGCCAGACTTCCTTTTTTTTTTTTAGTTCAACTTTATTGGGATGACAAATTGTTAGTAAAGTTACATAGGTTTCAGGTGTACAATTCTGTAATATATCATCTGTATATCACATTGTGTGTTCACCACCCAGAGTCAGTTCTCTTTCCATCACCATATATTTGATCTCTTTTACCTTCTTCTACCACCCCCCTCTCTTTCCCCTTACCCTCTAGTAACAAGTCACACAGAAAAAGTCAAGAACCATATGATTTCACTGATATGTGGTATATAAAACTGCAAACAACAAAAGAACAAGACAGGCAAATGAAAAAGCAAAAACTCATAGACACAGACAATAGTCAACTGATTCCTCTTGATTAGATATTTCACTTCCTCTTGTTTCCTAGTGATATAATCCTATATTGTTTAGGCCTTCCTCTTATATAATGTGTATAGCCTTAGTATTTTGATTAAACTTAGAGCTTTCTATTTAAATAAGGGTATTTATATATTTACACTTTTTGCTAAAACTGATGTTGGTATTCTGTCATATTGTTTTATGTATTTGACTTTTTCATTTTCTTGCATTTCCTCTCTTTGACTCTATTAACTTTCTTTTCTATTGTATAGTCTAATGATTTGTAAGATATCCTATTAGTGGCTACATTATGCTATTTTTAAACATCATTATTTAAACTATTTTCCTAATTATTTTTTTCACTTAAAAAAATAGAACCATAAATTACTTTCTCCTTCTTAGCTTATTTCTAAAGAGTGAAATTATATAAATCTCATGCATTAGACAACTTCATACAAGGGCAGTTTATAAAATTAGAATTAATAGATGGATTGTCTCTAAATGTTTGTATTAGAAGGAGGGAAATCAATGAAACCTTTTCACCTGAAAATGCCACTGTAAAAATCTCTCCTCTATCTGATCCTGTTTAATTTTCAAAGAATTTTAGTAAACTATTGATATATTATGTTCATCAAATTCTTTTATATACAGCCCAGTGTCCTAAAATATATCACTGGAGAATTGGAAATACAAATTATGAAGGTTTTTGCTTTGCATACCAGTCTTGAAGAATTACTCTACTTTTATGTTTCTACTTTAACTATAGATATTTGTGCAACGTGTACGATTCTGAGGAAAATAATTGGTTCTACATACACTAAGGTATTGCATATTAATCTCTGTTAGGAAACATTTTATTCTTTTTTTCTTATGTCTATACTGTTTATGTATAATTTTATCTTCCATTTTTCTACTCACAAATTCCCATAAATTTTAGAATGATAAATAAATATCACCATAAAAATTATTGTTCTTTCACTTCTGTCATTTCAGCAAATACATCCTTTTAGGTGGGTAGAAACCTCTGCTTTGATCTTTCATTTCAAATGAGGGACTACTCTGATTCAAAATGAATGATCTGCTGGGACACATTATTTTCATTTGTCTTAATATATGCAATTAAATTTTGATAATGGTGGTAATAAAATAGCATTACAACTATTTTTAAGGGATAAGATCATCTTTAGAGTTTTGTTTGAATTTTAAATTGTATTAGAACAATAACTCAATTGGAGATAGTCAGACTTTTACTGAAGCTAAGTATTTAGAGAATTATGAGAAATATTCTGATTGTCTATTTTATAATAAAGGGAAATTAAATACTGGTGAATTATAAATGACTAATTAAAATAAAAAATATTTAAGGAAGAAACCATAGTATGAATTTATTGTACATTTAGTTTATATGTTATATCCTTTTTTTGTTACTGTTTTTAAGGAACATGGTGGTTTTCCACATTTATTTCCAAACTGATCATAAACCAACTGTCTCTAATGAACAAACAGCTGCATACATCATATTACTATAAATATAAAGACACAAGAACAAATTTTCCATAAACATTAAAATGCTGGATAATTTAAAACTTTGCATAGGAAAATAAAAAATAGCACTGCAGCTTGGTGGGATTTTTTTCTTAAAGTAGCTTTTTGAATTCTCACAGCATACTGCCTCCCTAAGACATACAAACTTGTCTGGATGCCAAGAATGCATTGCTCATTAACCATACTAAATACTATTTTTGTCTGCCCACTGTGTTCTAAGGGATGTGGAGTTACCTGCTCTGAGTATCTTAGTAAGACTTGCATAGAGCAAGGTATTCACCACCCTATCTACTGGTCTTCAGAACCCTAACTCCTTAAATGCTTGAAGATATTGGATATCCAGAAAGATAACTGGATGGGTGTTGAGAGCAGGCATATATTAATAGTACTGAAGCCAGCCATGGGGCTTATGCACGGCAGGTGGGTTCAGGGTCAATATGATTGTCAGGAGGTGAGGGGCCATTCCTACAAAAGTACAGGGAGTCTGAGGGCAACTTCCGAACTGCTGTGCTCTGAATGCCTGAGGGTGAGTCAGTGTCTGTCAATACACGGCTCTTCTTACAGCATAGTCTTTGCTTCTCTGCAGAAAACTCTTCAGTTCTTGGGTAAAATCCATTACCATCCTTTTTTGTAACAACTGCCACTTTTACCTAAGTTTGTTCTTTGTTCCCAAAAGTTTGCTCTGTAGTTTTCTTTACTCTCACCTTAGTAAATACAAACTATTCACTCAAATGAAAAGTAGAAAGCCATTTAGTGAAATAATCAACTTTGTTGAGAAAAAATTCGCTAGTCTATTCTATGTAGTCTTATGGACCATTTTGAACAGTACATACTGTATGTTTCTTACATATTTCACCTACTTTAAATTCACAAAGGCATTTTAAGATTTCAAGTGTTTATTGTCCCCTACATCTACTTTTGCAATGGCTTTCTTACTGGTCTCTCTGCCATTATTTCTTCTACCTTCAATTCATTTCACACACTGATGACGTTATACATTTTCCAAAGCAGAAACACTCAGCTTTTCAACACAGGAATCTAAACTCCTTGGCTAGCATTCAAGAATGTACATGGTTTGCCACCCCCCTGCTGTTCATGACTTACTTTCCACTGTTATACTTAGGACACAGTGTACCCTAGAGGAAAGTGTGTTTGGTTAGGGGTAACATGCCCTCATTTCTCTGCCACTGTCCTTGTCCTTCTCTCCACTAGAACTGCTTCTTTCTTTGTTCTTACACTCTCTCCTTTTTGAGATCTTTTAAAAAAATTCTTTATTAAATTATAGCTCACATACAATATTATATTAGTTTCAGGCATACACAGTAGTTGTTCAACATTTATATACCTAAAGAAGTGATCACCATGATAAGTCCAGCCAACATCTGACTCTATGTACCATGCTATCACAATATTATTGACTATATTCCCTATGCTGTACATCACATCTCCATGACTTATTTGTTTTATACCTGGAAATTTGGACCACTTATTGCCATCCTTTTTAAACTTTCAATTACAGTTGACATTCAATATTATTTTATGTTAATTCCAGGTGTACAGCATAGTGGTTAGACATTTATATAACTTAAGAAGTGATCCCCCTGACTAATCCAGTACCCACCAGGCACTATACATAATAATTACCATATTGTTGACAGTATTTCCTATGCTTTACTTTATATCCCTGTAACTATTCTGTAACTACCAATTTGTACTTCTTAATGCATTCATCTTTTTCACCATGTCCCCAAACCCCCTCTTCTCACCTCAATAAACCTGGTACCAACCTGACACCATACACAGTTACTGCAATATTATTGACTATATTCCTTTTTCTATAGCCTACATCCCTGTAACTACTTTGTAACAACCAATTCATACTTCTTAATCCCCTGCCCCTTTTTGATGCATTCCCAACCCCCTTGGGTTTGGCAACCATCAAAATGTTCTCTGTATTTATGAGTTTGTTTTTGTTTTGTTTGTTTATTTGGTTCTTCAGATTCCACATATAAGTGAAATCACATTGCATCTGTCTTTCTCTGTCTGACATACTCCACTAAGCACAATACCCTTCAGGTCCATCCATGCCATCACAGATGGCGAGAACCCATTCCTTTCCACAGCTGAGCAATATCCCATGTATATATGTACCACCTACTCTTCATCCATTCTGCCATCAGTGGACACCCAGGCTGCCTCCACATCTTGGCCATTGTAAACAATGCTGCAATGAACAAATGGATGCACATGTCCTGTCGAATTAGCGTTTTGGGTTTCTTCAGGTAATTACCCAGAATTGGGATTACTGAGACCGTCTTTGCCACTTGTTATAGACTTTGTTTTAAGTCTATTTTGTTTGGTATAAGTATTACTATTACAGCTTTTTGTTTCTTTGTTTGTTTCTTTTCATTTTCATGAAATATCTTATTCCCATCCCTCTAAATTCAGTCTCTGTGTGTCTTTTGATTTGAAGTGAATCTCTTGTAGGCAGCATATGTAAGGGTCTTCTTTTTTTATCCATTCAACAACCCTAGCTTTTGATTGGAGCATTTAATATATTTACATTTAAAGTAATTTCTGATATACATGGAGTTATTGCCATTTTATTATTCATATTTTATATCTTTCTTTTTGTCTTAAAGAAGTCCTAAGATTCCTTGTAATACTGTTTTGGTGGTGATGAACTCCTTTAGCTTTTTCTTGTCTGGGAAGCTCTTTATCTGCCCTTTGATTCTAAATGATAGTTTTGCTGGGTAGAGTAATCATGGTTGTAGGTCTTTATTTTTCATCATTTTGAATATTTCCTGCCAATCCCTTCTGGGCTGCAAAGTGCCTGTTGACAAATCAGCTCATAGTCTTATGGGAGCTCCCTTGTAGGTAACTAACTGCTTTTCTCTTGCTGATTTTAAGATTCTCTGTTTGTCTTTAACCTTTGGTATTTTAATTATGATGTGTCTTGAAATGGGCCTCTTGGGTTCATCTTGTTTGGGACTCTCTGTGCTACCTGGACTTTTATGTCTATTTTCTTTGCCAGGTTAGGGAAGTTTTCAGTCATTATTTCTTCAAATAGGTTTTCAATTCCTTGCTCTCTCTCTTCTCCTTCTGGTACCTCTATGATGCCAATGTTGGTATGCTTGATGTTGTCGCAGAAGTCCCTTAAGCTTTCCTCAATTTTTTGTATTCTTTTTTCTCTTTCCTGTTCTGATTGGGTGTTTTCTACTACTTTATCTTCTAAATCACTGATTTGATCCCCTGCTTCACCTAATCTACTGTTGCTTCCCTCTAATGTATTTTTCATTTCAGTTATTGTATTCTTTATTTCTGACAGGTTCTTTTTTATGTTTTCTATCTCTTTGTTGAAGTTCTCTTTGAGATCATCGCACATCCTCATAACCAGTGTTTGGAACTCTGCATCTGGTAGACTGCTTGTCTCCATTTCATTCAGTTCTTTTTTTGGATCTTTGCTCTGTTACTTTATTTAGAACACATTTCTTTGTCTCCCCTTTTTGGCTGCCTCAATGTGTTTGTTTCTATGTAGGGCTGCTATGCTTCCCAATCTTAGTAGAGTGGCCTTATGTATTTGGTGTCCTGTGGGACCCAGTGGGGCAGCCTCCCTGGTCACCAGAGCCAGGTTCTCTAGATGTGTCCCTTGTGTAGGTTCTGTGTGCCCTACTCTTGTAGTTGAGACTTGATTGTTGTTTTCTCATCAATGGGAGGGATTGACCGTAAGGCTGATTGGCTGTGAGTACTCGCTGTGACTACAGTGGAAGAGTTATTGTGCAGGGACAGGCCCTACAGAGCAGGCTTTGCTTTAGTGGGGCTCTGGTATCTTCCCAGTCTGCCCTTTGGGTGTGTCATCTTTGGAGATGATGGGTGAAGCTCTGGCCCAGTCTGAACCTGGCCACTGGGCCTGTCAGCCCCAGGGCATCCTGTGAGGGGACCAACTGCAGGCCAAGTTCAGCTGCAGTCTGTGCCCTGTCCAGGGCCACCTGGAAGAAACCAGAAAGCAATCCACAGATGGCTGTTGCCCTCGCCATGCTTGGAGGTATCTTAAGGGACCAAGCCATGAACCAAGGCTGGCTTTCGTTAGTGATGGGCTACTCAGCCAGAGGTTTGGGACACCCCAAAGCCAGATGCTGCTTATTTGGGTTTTGTGAACCTTTTGGAGAGTTTAGGAAAGTCCACAGAATGAGCCAAGGCAGGCTGTTTATATGAAAAAGCCACTGAAAGCAGCTTGAGTGTGCCTCAAAGTTGGCTGGGGGGTATTCTCAGGAAATCACTAGGGTGGGGCAGATGAAAGATGATAGCCAGTTTGATGGAGACTCAGATATGGTGTCTGTCTATGTCTGCACACAGGGAGGAGGAGGGCTGAACAATGAAACAATGGCTTCTGCCAGCTTCTCTATCTGGAAGAAAGGTGCCCCTCCAGCCTGCACCCTCAAGTTATACAATTCAGTTCCTCCCCATATATCCCTGGTGCCTTTTGAGCTGCAGTCCCAGTGCTGGAGCTCAGGTCAAGTCCAAAAGCAGGCAAGTCCATGCACAGTACCTTGAAGAGGAGCAGCTGGGAGTGCCCTCTGTCTCACTCAGTCACAATCTCTGCTGGTTTTCACAGACAGAAGACTTCCTTCCCCATCACTGAAACCCTTGGCTGGGGACGGTCTGGAACTCCTCAATCCTCAGGGGGGACCTCTGCTGCTGAGATATCCCTCCTAATTTTTAATGGTCACACTCAGGCATGGAACCAGCCTGTTCCACGTCTCCACTCCTCCTACCAGTCTCGAGGTGGCTTCTCTGTATGTCAGTAGTTGTAGGGCTTCTGTTCAGCAAGACTTCAGGCAATTCTCAATAATGATTGTTCTGTTGTTTAATTGTAATTGATGTGGTCCTGAGAGGAGGTGAGCACAGTATTTACTTACTCTGCCATCCTGACCAGTAATCCCTCCTTTTTGAGATTTTTTTAAACTTTAAAACATAGCGCAAATGATTAATCCTTCTTTAAGCTTTCCAGAATAATTTCCAATCACTATTCACGTCTCTCAGTTTGGGGCTTCCCACAGGATATTTAATTCTTCCTGTATTAAAATGTTTTATTCTTATATCTAAACTCCTGAACTGAATGTTAAACTTTGTAGAGCAGATTCTGAATCTTATTTTTTTCTTCTTATCACAGTAGCTAGAAAAATATCTGGCACATAGTATGTTTTTAATATATATTTATTTTTATTAAAGACTATAATGATATATGTGTATTAAATATTAAATTCAAAGTAAATATAATTAATTACATTTGAATAAACTGTTATCAGAAGAGTAAGTATTCCTTCATACCTAAAATGTTAAGTTCTTTCCTCTCAAAATAACATAAAAAGCACCATTGTTAAGAAAGACAAACATAATACAGATTAACATAAGAAATAAAAATATGTACTTTGAATTAGTAAAATGCTAAATATGTACTATAAACATGTTATTACTTGATAATAATATCTTATTTAAACTAAATCCAATAAAATTAAATGACAGTGCTTATTTTAAAATAGTAAGGTATTAAAATTCAGTTTTGGAATTATGTCTAAAATCATGTTACTGTGTTGAAGAAGTTGAAGTGGCAAAAAGTGCTTTGTATCTGGAGACTTTTTTCTAATACTTTCTTCTATATTGCTTGCATTAACCCAATAATGTTCCTTTTTCTGTGTATTAACATCATTTAAAGTTTTATGACTTTTTTATTTACATTCAAGCTCCATCACTAAAACACAAAAATTTGAGTTCTTAATTTTGCTTCTGTTCTTTAGTGCATTACATATACATGTGTACATTATTCAAGTCAACAAATTTTTTAGGAGGCAAAATAATCTAGTACTTTGTCAAGAAATTTTTATACCACCACAAAAATAAACTATGAGCATGGGTGAAAAGAAACGTTTTTTTTGTTTATTTTTTTCTTTTATTAGGAAATATAACAAATGAAGAGAGAAACACACCACACAGTTCAAACCCAGTCATAAGTTAACTGTATTTTCTATCTGCTGTTGGGAATCTGCAGATGCAGAAGGCAAACTTAACTTATATGCAAATTTTTTACTGCATGGGTATCAGAGCTCCTAATCCCTGTGTTGTTCAAGGGTCAACTGTATCTCTGTTCCTCAGTTTCTTCTTTGATAAAGTACAATAGAATCTCCCTCATAGGATTATAGTCTTAAATTAATTATTTTATTAAGCACTTAGAACTTAGTTCTATATAAATGACAGCTGCAATTATGTCATTGAAGCACTTCAAATATCCAGAAATATTAATGATAGCTAACATTTTTTGTAGAACTTACTCTTCCAAGCACTTGACATACTGGGGGTACCAAAAAAAATTTATACAAGTGGACACTTTGGTCAACGTTGCTCAAGCAGTAGTTCACCACAATCAGAAGTATCTAGACACTGATGGTAACCACTGTGAGCACCTCTTGTAATTGTAGAAGTCAAATGTGACTTGTATTCATCTTTCGTTATCTGTATATATTGAATATTACAATTTTAATATAATTTTCCTTTCTTCAAATGTGTATACATTTTTTGGCACCCTCTGTGCTACCTTATTAGAACTAATAAATTAATTCAGTAAAATCACAGAATACAAAATAAATGTACAGAAATAAATTGCATTTCTATACACTAACAACAAACTATCAGAAAAAGAAATGAAGAAAACAATTCCATTTACAATTGTATTATATACTTGGGGAAAATTTAACTAAGGAGTGAAAAGATCTTAGTTTTTTGGGATTACATACACTGCATGTATGGGATACAGTGTATGGGATTACATACACTGAAAATGGTAGGGCATTAATTAAAGAAATTGAATAAGACACAAATGTAAATATATTTCATACTTATGGATTGGAAGAAACAATTTTGTTAAGTTGTCCATAGTACCCAAAGCATTACACAGATTCAGTGCAATCCCTTTCAAATTCCAATGACATGTTTTCAGAGAAATAGAACCAAGAATCGTAAAATTTCTATGGAACCAGAAAAGACCCCAAATAGCCAAAGCAATCTTGAGAAAGAAGAACAAAGCTGGAGGCATCACATTTCTTAATTTCAATCTATACTACAAAGCTGTATTAATCAAAACAGTATGGTATTTGCATAAAAAACACATATAGATCAATAGAACAGAATAGAAATCTCAGAAATAAACCCACATGTATGTAGTCAATTAATTTATAACAAAGAAGTCAAGAATATATGAGGAAAGATTGGCCTCTTAAATAAATGGTGTCAGGAAAACTAGACAGCCACATGCAAAAGAATGACACTAGACCCCTATCTTATACCATACACAAAAGTCAATGCAAAATAGATTAAAGACTTGAATATAAGACCTGAAACCATAAAACTCCTAGAAGAAAATATAGGGGTAAGCTCCTTGACATCAGTCTTGGCAATGGTTTTTCTGGATTTGACACCAAAAGCAAAGGCAACAAAAGCAAAAAAATAAATGGGACCACACCAAACTAAAAAGTGTTTGCACAGCTGGGAACCATCAACAAAATGAAAAGGCAACCTAGGGAATGGGGGAAATCTTACAAATCATATATCTCATAAGGGGTTCATATAAAAATACATAAGGAATTTATACAACTCAATAGCATAAACAAAAAATAATCTGATTAAAAAATGGGCAGAGGAACTGAATAAAGATTTTTCCAAAGAAGACATAAAAATTAGCAAGAGGTACATAAAAAGACGCTTAACGTGTCTAATCAACAAGGTAATTCAAATCAAAACTACAAGATATCGCCTCACACCAGTTAGAGTGGCTATCATCAAAAAGAGAAGAGATAACAAGTATTGATGAGGATGTGGCTAAAAGGGAACCTTTGTGCACTGTTGGTGGGAATGTAAATTGGTGCAGCCACTATGGAAAACAATATAGAAATTCCTAAAAATAATTAAAAATAGAACTAAAATCTTAATCAGTTCCACTTCTGGGTATATATAGCCAAAGAGATGAAAACAAAAAATTGAAGATATATCTGCCTCCCCATGTTCACTGCAGCATTATTCACAATAACCAAGATATGGATGCAACTTACATGTTCATAAATGGATAAAGATGTGGTATACAATGGAATACTATTCAGCCATGAGAAAGAAGGAGATTTTGCCACTTGTGACAACATGAATGGAACTGGAGGACATTATGCTAAGTGAAATAAGCCAGAGAAAGTCAAATACTGCATGGTATCACTTATATGTATAATGTTAGGGGGGGAAAAAGTCAAACCCTTAAAAACAGAGAGTAGAGAAGTGGTTGCCAGGGGCTGGGGAATGTAGGAAATAGGGAGAGGTTGGTAGAAGGGTACAAACGTTCAACCTATAAGATGAATAAGACCTGAGGATCTAATGTAAAACATAGCTACTATAGTTGATAATACTGTATTATGTAATTGAAATTTGCTAAGGGACTAGAACTAAATGTTCTTACCAAAAAAAAAATTAAGAAGATACATACGAGGTGATAATTAACTACATGGTGGGAATGCTTTCACAATATATGTGTATATTAAATCTCCATGATGTAACTTCAAGTATCTCTTTTTTCTGGTTTTGTAAATTCTTTTTTTTTATTGGTTTCAGATGTACAAAGCAATGTAATAGTTAGACATTTACACCCCTCACAAAGTGATAACCACCCCCAATCTATTACCCTTCTGACATCATATACAGCTTTTATAATACCATTGACTATATTTCCTATGCTGTACTCCACATCCTGTGATGATATATATTATATATATATATATATATATTTGACATTCAATATTATTCTATTTCAGGTGTATAGGGCAGTGGTCATGCATCTACATAGTCTATGAAGTGATCTCCCTGATACCTCCAATTCCCCTCTGGCACCCTACGTAATCTTTACAACATTATTGATTATATTCCTCATGCTGTATTTCACATCCCTGTGACTATATTGTGACTACTAATTTGTACTTTCTAATCCCTTCACCTTCTCCCCCATTCACACCCCTCCCATCTAGCAACTATTGGGGTTTTTTTCTCTATATCTCTGAGTCTATTTCTGTTTTGTTTGTTCGTTTAGTCTGTTCTTTAGATTCCACATATAAGTAAGATAACATGGTATTTGTCTTTCTCAGTCTAACTTAGCATAATATTCTGTAGATACATCCAAGCTGTTGCAAATGGTAAGGTTTCATTTTTTTTTATGGCTGACTAATACCCCATTGTATAAATGAACTACAATTTATTTATCTAGTTGTCTATTGATGGGCATTTTGGTTGTTTCCATATCTTGGCTGTTGTGAATAGTGCTGCAATAAATATAGGGGCACATATATTTTTTTTAAATTAGTGTTTTGGATTTCTTTGGATAGATACCCAGGAGGGAATTGCTGGGTCATAATGTAGTCCCATTTTCAATTTTTTGAGGTAATTCTATGCTCTAGGATTACATCAAACTAAAAAGTTTCTTCACAGCAAAGGAAACCATCAATAGAAAAAAAGGCATCCTACTAAATGGGAGAAGATATTTGCCAACGATGCATCTGATAAGGGGTCAATATCCAAACTTTATAAAAAATGTATACAACTCAACATCAAAAAACAAACAACCCTATTAAAAAAATGGGCAGAGGACATGAAGAGACATTTCTCTAAAGAGGACATATAGATGGCCAATAGACATATGAAAACATGCTCAGCATCACTAATCATTAGAGAAATGCAAATAAAAACCATAGTGAGATATCCCCTCACTCCTGTTAGAATAGCTATCATCAATACATCAACAAACAACAAGTGCTGGTGAGGTTGTGGAGAAAAGGGAACCCTGGTGTACTCTGGTGGGGTTGCAGATTGGTGAAGCCACCATGGAAAGCAGTATGGAGGTACCACTTTAAATATCTTATGCCTTTATTTAATTATACCTCAATTAAGCTGAAAAAATATTAGGAAGAGGGACAGTGCTAGAGATAGACATAAATATTATATATACAAATATTGAAAAAAGGAGTGTTTACTTTTGTCAATGTAAGGTATTTTATATATTGAGTGAGGCATTTAAATATGCTAAACAGGAAAACAAAGTCATGTTATACTTTGGAAGTGGTACAAGAAGAAAACATAGAAGAGAAACATGTGGCTTGAGGCTGTCCACATTACATTGTTTCAGAATAAGTGCCTGTTCTCCTTCCAACTTCTCTGCTAGAAACTGGTAGTCTGAAACTAATCATGATAATGGGCAAATCAATCCCCAAACAGTTGAGGAGATTGTTGAAGAACATTGAGTCCTATTAAAAGAGCTTAACTTACTAATTCTAGATAAATTAACTTTGTAAACAGATTTCTACAGTCTTAAACTTTTTTTCCAAGTCTCTGCTGGACACTTTTACCCCATGTCTTGATGGTGCCTCAAATTCACCCTGTAAAAATAGTAGGAGCAAAGGATAAAGGCTGTACAGCTAGTGGTTAGACATTTATATAATTTATGAAGTGATTCCCCTCTTAATTAGTCTAGTACCCATCTGGTACTATACAGAGTTATTACAATATTATTGACTATATTCCCTATCCTGTACTTTACATCCCACTGACTATTTCATAACTACTCATTCGTATTTCTTAATCCCTTCACCCTTTTTTACCCAGCCCTCAAATTTCCTTCTTATCTGGCAGCCATCAGTTTATTCTCTGTATCAAAGTGCCTGTTTCAGTTTTTTTGCTCATTTATTTTGTTCTTTAAATTTTACATATAAGTGAGATCATATGGTGTTTGTCTTTTCTGTCTGACTTATTTCACTTAGCATAATACCTTTCAGTTTTATCTATGTTGTCACAAATGGTAAGATTTCATTCTTTTTCGTGGCAAAGTAATATTCCATCGTATACACTTATATGTACCAATTCTTTATCCAATCATCTGTTGATGGGCATTTCGGTTGTTGCCATATCTAGGTTATTATGAATACCATTGCAGTGAACATAGGGTGCATATGTCTTTTCAACTTAGTGTTTTGGATTTTTTTGGATAAATACCCAGAAGGGGAATTGCTGGGTCATAAAGTGTTCTATTTTTAATTTTTTGAGGAACTTCCATACTGTTTTCCATAGTGGCTGCACCAATTTGAAATCTCACCAACAGCGCACAAGGGTTTCCTTTTCTTCACATCTTGCCAAAACTTATTTGTTAATTAATTAATTAATTAATTAATTAATTAATTAATGTATTATTTATTTTTAAGAACCAGGATTGCACAATGGGAATGCTTTAATCATCAGCCACATAGACGAGCGGAAGCTACAGAGAGCCACTATGGATGGTGCTCGGAACAGAGGTGAGAATGGCCCAGAACTCTGCCTCTGGTAATGTTAATTTATTGATGATGGCCATTGTGACAGAAGTGAGGTGATGTCTCATTTCTGTTTTAATTTGCACTTCTCTGATGACTAGTGACATTGATAATCTTTTTATATGTCTATTGGCTATCTGTATGACCTCTTTGCAGAAATATCTATTCAGGTCATCTGCCCATTTTTAAATTAGATTGTTAGTTTTTTGTGTGTGTTGAATTCTTTATGAATTTTGGATATTAACCCCTTTATTGGATGTATCATTGGTGAATATCTTCTCCCAGGTTGTCTTTTTGTTTTGTTTTGTTTTGATGGTTTCCTTTGCTGTGTAAAAGCTTTTTAATTTGTTGTAGTCCCATCTGTTTGTTATTTCTTTTGCTTCCCTTTTCCTGATTTTCTGTCCTCCTTTTACCCATTTTCATACCAGTCTGTTTTATCCTGAAGACTATCACCAGTTGTAGTCCAAAAGTATAGATTTGATCATGTCACATCCTAATCATTTGCACATGTGCTTTTCCTTAATTACCAAAATTCCCTTATGTCAGTAAACAGTATGGAAGTTGTTCTAAAGTTAATGTTTCTTATTTTCTCAACTGAATGTGCTGGGGAATTGGTGGTAAATAAAGAAAAAGAAAAGGACCTTCTCTGGGAGGAAAATCTCTGGGATGTTTGATTATCCTAGGCTGATGGGGCAAAAGAAAAGAGAAGCTCTAAGAAACTCTTCACAAGGTTAATATCTGGTTTATAAATTTGGAAAAAGATGTATTTTCCTAATTATTTTAAGGTGCTATGATTCTAAATGTTTTACAGTAGAAAGTGGAACTATAACCTTCAAAGATTAATTATGCAATTATTTAATGGGATATTTTATGCTCACTTGTCTTTTAAGAATAATACATAAAACAGAAAAAATAAAACAGCAAATTGCTATATTATAGGCTAAATTAAAACAAGTAATAGTGGTTTAAATAGTTTCTTGCCTGGCATTCCTAAAATCTCTTTTAAATTCTATAATAAAATGATCATATTACTAATTTAAATACTCTAATGATGTTAATGATATTAGATTTAGTCACTTCCATCATTTTTATTTGCACTTCTCTAATTTTAAGAAATAGAAGGGAAGATGAGATCTGCAGTGATGGATACAACAACAGTACTGATTTATAGCAATATTGTAGTCTCTAATGAATAAGTATTTCTCCTCCAAGCAGTACCCAGATAGGGCATTTCTGGTTATTACAATTTATTGAACTTAATACTTTTACTTACAACAGAATGAGACAGTTAAAATGTCATTTCACAAATAAGGAAATTGAGGTGCATAGAACTTAAATAATTTGCCCAGGGTCACATTGCTATTAAGAGCTAGAGCTAGATTTTAAGCCCCAGTATTTTTGGTCACATTGTATATTCCTAGACCTTTCCAATTTGCAGCATTCTTCCAATCAGTATTTTTACTAGGTTATTTATCACTGCCAATATTCCAAATCCAATTACAGAAGTACTCAGGGGTGAGTTAAATTTTGGCCTCCAAATGCTGCTCACTGGGAATGCAGTAATGGTCCCTCAAGAACTGTCTTGATTTATCTTTTATCTTTCGTCTTTTTGGCTTGTTTCAGAGGGCTTAAATCCTGCTTCCACAAATATCGCACTGTCCTATTATCACCACTACTTCTAAAGTTTTCTTGTATTTCCAACATAGTCCTCCAGATAAATTTTGTCATAATTTCTATTTCTTCTGCATAATCTCTCTTTCATGTTGCTTTCTTTTTTTTAAAGATTTTTATAAAATATAGCTAACATACAATATTTTATTAATTTCAGGTATACATCATAGTTATTTAACAGTACACACCTGGCACTATACATAGTCATTATCATATTATTGATTATATTCCCTATGCTCAAGAAGTGATCACCATGTTAAGTCCAGCAACCATGTGTACCATGCTATCACAATATTATTGACTATATTCCCTATGCTGTACATTACATCCCCATAACTTATTTGTTTTATACCTGGAAATTTGAACCTTTTATTCCTCTTTATCTTTCCTTCACCTTTAAAATTTTTTTCAATTATAATTGACATTCAATATTATTTTATATTAATTTCAGGTGTACAGCATCATGGTTAGACATTTGTGTAATTTAAGAAATGATCCTCCTGACTAGTCTAGTAGCCACTTGGAACTATACCTGGTTATTACTATATTATTGATTATATTCCCTATGCTTTACTTTACATTCCATTGATTAATTTGTAACTACCAATTTGTTTTCCTTAATCCTTTCACATTTTTCATCCTGCCCCCAACCCTCTCCCATCTATCATCCTGATAAATCCAGTACCCATCTGACACCATACAGTTATTACAATATTATTGACTATAATCCTCATGATATACTCTACATTCCCATGATCACTCTGTAACAACCAATTTTTACTGCTTAATTCTTTTCCTTTTTCTCGCCCAACCCCAACCCTTGTCCCATCTGGCAACCATCAAAATGTTCTCTGTACTCATGAGTTTGTACTTATTTCATTTGTTTGTTTATTTTGTTCTTTAGATTCCACTTATAAGTGAAATCATATGATATTTGTCTGTTGCTGCCTGACTTACTACACTTAGCACAGTACCCTTTAGGTCTATTTTTTTTTTTTTTTAGCTGAGCCATCTTGCTACCTGTTGGCAGCTCAGTGGCAGCTCAGCTCAGGTCGGGAATCAAACTACTGTTGCTCAGATATCACACTCTTGACCTTTAGGTCCATTAATTACCTCTAGGTTCATTCTTTTTTATGGCTGAGTAATATTCCATTGTATATATGCACCACTTCTTCTTCATCCATCCATTCATTCAGGGACACCCAGGTTGCCTTCATATGTAAATAAAGCTGCAATAAACATATGGATGCATATGTCCCTTCAAAGTAGCATTTTGAGTTTCTTCAGGTAAATACCCAGAAGTGGGATTACTAGGCCCTTCTTTGCTCTTTTTATACTTTTTGTTTTAAAGTCTATTTAGTCTGGTAAAAGTATTGCTACCCCAACTTTTTGTTTGTTTGTTTGTTTGTTTTCATTTTTATGACATACTTTTTTCCATTCCTTTACTTTCAGTCTGTGTATGTTTTATGATCTGAAGTGAGTCTTGTAGGCAGCAAATGTAACAATTTTGTTTTCTTATCCATTCAGCCCCCTATCTTTTTTTTTTTTAAAGACTTTATTGGGGAATTGTGGGAGGAGAACAGCATTGGGAAATTGAGGGAAGGGGAACAGACAAGTTGTTGTCCTTTTGTTCTTCAGTCTAGTTGTGGAGGACATCGCTTCACTGGCCCATGTTGGTATTTATCATTGTGTTCTTCCCAGGTGAGGCAGCCGCACACCAGTCATTGGACGGCCTCTCATAGCGACTCACAGCAGCTTATGAAAATGCACGCTAGCTGCCAGCGAGCCCCACTGCAGCCTATGCCGTCTCTGGCAACTCACAGTAGCCCAGCTCCAGGTCGAGCTGTTGCTCACCATCTTAGCTGTAGAGGGCGTAGCATCACTGGCCCTCATGTGGGATCTGAACCGGAACCCTGCTGCTCAGAGCTGGTGTCCCAACAGCCAACACTTAACCAACACACCACTCAGCCCACCCTCAGCCCCCTCTCTTTTAATTGGAGCATTTAATCTATTACATTGTAAGTAATTGTTGATACTTTGTTATTGCCATTTTATTATTCATATTTTTGATTTTTGATTTTTTTTTTCATTTTAAAGGATTCCCTCTAACATTCCTTGTAATACTGGTTTGATAGTGATGAACTCCTTTAGATTTTTTTTTTTGTCTGGGAAGCTCTTTAACTGTCCTTTGATTCTATTATAAATGATAGCTCTGCTGTGTAGAGTAATCTTGGTTGTAGTTCTTTGCTTTTCATCACCTTAAATATTTCCTGCCAATCCCTTCTGGCCTGCAAATTTACTTTTGAGAAATCAGCTGACAGTCTTATGGGATCTCTCTTGTAGGCAACTAACTGCTTTTCTCTTGATGCCTTTAAAATTCTCTTTTTGTCTTTAACCTTTGGCATTTTAATTATAATGTGTCTTGGTGTGGACCTCTTGGGTTTATCTTGTTTGGGACTTTCAGCATTTCCTAGGCTTGTGTATCTATTTTCTTCACCAGGTTAGGAAATCTTTCCATTATTATTTCTTCAAATAGGTTTTCAACTCCTTGCTCTTTCTTTTCTCCTTCTGTTACCCCTATAATATGAATGTTGGTATGCTTGATGTTGTTCCAGAGCCCCCTTAAACTGTCCTAATTCTTTTGGATTCTTTTTTCTTTTTGCTGTTCTGATTGGCTGTTTTCTGCAACTTTATCTTCTAAATCACTGATTTGATCCTTTGCTTTATCTAATCTACCATTCATTTCCTGTAACTTATTCTTCATTTCAGTTATTATATTCCTTATTACTGCCTGTTATTTTAATGTTTTCTATTTCCGTTTTTATGTTTCCTGTCTCTTTATTGAAGTTCTCCCTGAGGTCATTGAACATCCTTATAACCAGTGATTGGAACTCTGTATCTGGTAAATTACTTGTCTCCATTTTGTTTAGTTTTGTTCTGGAACTTTGTTCTATTCTATTATTTTGGACATGTTTCTATGTCTACCCATTTTGACTTCCTTTCTGTGTTTGTCTCTATATATTAGGTAGGGCTGCTATGTAACCCAGTCTTAGTAGACTGGCCTTATGTAGTAGGCATGCTGCGTGGCTCAGTGGCACAGTTTTCCTGGTCACCTAAGCTGTGCACTTCAGGTATGTTTTTTGTGTGGGTTGTGTGTGCCCTCCTCTTGTAGTTGAGCTTTGGTTGCTATTTGCAGGTCCATGGGAGGGATTATCCCTTAGGCTCATTGTTTGTGACTGGCTGTGACTACAGTGGAGGAGTTGTGGTACAGGAGCTGATCCTACAGAGCAAGTTCTGCCTCAGCAGGCCTCTGGTGCCTGCCCAATCAAACACTTGAGTGTGTCATCTTTACAGGTGGCTGTGTGGGTAATGCTTCAGCTTGTTTTCAATCTGACCACTGAGTGCACCAGCCCCAGGGCCACCTGGGAGGGGACCCACTGCAGGTGAATTTCAGCCACAGCACATGCCCCACCTGGGACCATCCAGCAGAAGCCACAAAATAATCTGCAGATGGCCACTGCCTAAACCGTGCTTGGAGGTGCCTACAGAGGCCAAGTCTTCAACTAAGGCTGGCTGCTGCTAGGGCTGAGCTTAGGGCTGCTCTGCCAGGAATATGGGACAGGATCAAGCCAGATGCTTCTTGGCTGGGTTCTGCGAACATTTGAGAGACCCCAGGAAATTCTGCATCATGAACCAAGTCAGGTAGTTTGTATTAAAAAGTCACTGAAAGTGGCTTTTGTGCGCTTGAAAGTTGGGTGGGGTGGGATTTCAGAATCACCAGGGCATGGCCAACAAACGGCACTAGCCAGCTTGATGGAGACTCAGATATGATGGCTGCCTACATCTGCATGCCAGGAAAGGGGAGGGCACAACAGAGAAACAATGGCTTCCACCAGCTCCTCTGTCCAGGAGAAAGCTGCCCCTGCAGCCCTCTCTCACCCTGAAACAAGACAACTCAGTTCTTCAACATACATCCCTGTTGTCTCTCCAGGTGCTGCCCCAGTGCTGTAGTTCAGAGCCAGTATGTTCATTGGTGCACAGGCCGTTTAAGAGGAGCTCCTGGGACTCCAGCTGCCCTCTGTTTCATTCAGCCACAATCTTTGCTGGTTTTCACAGCCAGAAATTATGGGGACTTCTCTCCCCAGCACTGGAACCCTGGGTTGGGGAGGGGCTGAGACTCCTTGCTCCTCAGGTAAGGACCTTCACAGCTGAGATATCCCTCCTGATATTTAATGGTCACATGAAGGTGGGGGGGATGGGACCAGCCTGTTCTGCCTCTCTGCCCTCCTACCAGTCTCGAGGTGGTTTCTTCTGTATGTCCTTAGTTTTAGGGCTTCACTTCAGCCAGATTTCAGGTCATTTTCAAAATGGTTGTTCTGTAGTTTAGTTGTAACTTTGATGTGGTTGTGAGAGGATGCAAGCACAGTGTTTACCTACTGCACCATCTTGACCAGAACTCCCATGTTGCTTTGCTTTATCCTATATAATTTAAGATTTACTTTTATTCCTTGGTTTTCCATTCTATAGTCATCTGGTCCTACTGTAACCTTGCTTCCTATATTGTTATTTTAATTTGTTTGTAGTCATCCTGTATAGGATCCTTTCTTTTCCTTTAAAAACCTTGATGTTAGAAGGAAACATTTTATTCCCAATAAGCCCTTTAAGGAAAACAAGTTCTCTCAAAAACAATGCACCTGTCCTCATGTGGCTTTTTTCCTCCTCAAATTTAAAACACCTTCTACTCCAAGAACATTTACAAAAGTAGTTTAAAGATTGTTAGACAGAAATGCCAATGTGGTGAATTGGTGAATTTGCTTTTTAATCTTTTTTTATCCACCTGCATTTACATCTGTTCACCGTTTTTACATAAGACTATGTGAGTATTCATGATATGAATTATTTGTTTACCTTGGTAATTATGTTTGGAAAATAATACAAAGCTGTTAAATAAATTTGTTTTCAATAACTAAAACCTATTTAAGATCTTATTATTGAGAAGAATAATTTGTAAATAGAAAAATTTCTTAACCTGAGTGTGTAAGTTATTTGAATTGCTATCTCTTTCATCTCTTTCCTCTGAAAGTTGTTATCTGTAAAGACATTAGAATAAGTATTACTAATAAATATTTCCTAAATTAAAAAAAATCTTCAATACAAATTATACTTAGAAAAATCTGATCCACATAATTTCTGTGAATTTTGAAAATTGATACCAGATAAAATAAGAAAATGGTAGGGATTCTAAACACTTCACAAAATCTTATTTTTTTAATAAGTTAGTCCTGCTAAATAATCACATAGCTGATTTCTAGTTAGTCATGTGGCTCTTGGCTATTTTAATATATTTTGCAAGATGTTGGTGCAGTAAACACACATTTTTTGGAGTTTTTACATTATCAGCTTTATATCAAGCTGCAAGGCAAATACAGATGCTTTGGCAAAATTCTGAATCATAAATCATTGAAAGGTGGCTTTTTTAGGTTACAGGAGAGTTTAGCTGAATCATATACCAGAAGCGATGTGTGACATGGAGCTTTGTCATGATGGAAGATGATTTACAGCACACTTTAAAACACACCTTCTCTCAACCGTAGCTCACACCCAACTGAATGCCCCGAACAAGTTGAAACTTGTTACACACTGTTACTAAGGGTCAATGCATTTTGAAGATCCCTGTCTTTCTGTTGGATGGCACTTTGCAGCATCATTCACCACATTTGTTGATCACAACAGAAATGCTGTTTGTCACACATCACTTCTGGTATACGGCAATTTCTATCAAATAAAACATTACGGTGTGTCCTCATCCACCTTTCACTGGATCTGGCACCGTGCGACTTCTGGCTCTTCCCCAAAGTCAAAATTATCATGAAAGGTAAGCATTTTGAATCAATTCAGGACATTGAGGCAGCCTCGACAGTGCAACTAAAGACACTCAGAAAAAAGATTTCCAGAACTGCTTCAGAAAGTGGCAAGAATGATAGGATTAAACATCCGAAGAAAGGGGGAGTATTTTTAGGGGGATTAATGGCAATGTGTCTTTTACTGTAATTTTTTAAAAAATTAAACATTTACTGTATTTATTAATCACAGCTACTACATACATATGTAAATATGTACTAATATTTTTGTGGAATATGAAATGACAAAATTAAGAAAATATGCTGAGTATTTATTACATATAAAGAATTATTCTTTATTTTCTAATAATGAATTTTCTGCATTAAAAAATAAATTGCTCTTTTATAAAAATAGTAAAATAATAATATGTAATTAAAATACCTATTTTTTAATTAATAGAGACTATGTGCCAGGCGCTGTTCTTAGATATTTACAAATACTACTTGTCCTGAGGTCGGTATCTTTAAAACTGGCTACATATTATTAACTGCTTCTCTCATTAAGATGTGGAGTTTATTCCTTTTCTTTCCAATCCCTGTGATTTTTTATGACCAATAGAAAGTGCCAGAAGTAACATTTTTGTTATTTCTCATCTCTGCTTCAAGGTTATTTTATAGATTCCACTCTCTCCCACTTGGAATGCTGCTTATCTCAATGTGAGAAACTCCAGCAGTCCTCCAAAGGGGTCACATGGAGAGATCTAGGCACCCCAGCTAACCACCAGATATGTGAGTGCGGCCATCTTAAACTACCTAACTCTATTGAAACTTCCAGATGATAACAACTTCATGAATGATCTCAGGAGAGTGAGCAGCAGAAAAAAGGTCCTGCTGATCCCAGCCCAGGTTGCAGAATCCTGAGCAAATTAAATAGTTAATATTTTAAGCCACACAGTTTGGACTTGATTTGTTATACAACAAGAGGTATCTATTACATTTCATTATCAATTATGCCACAATTAACCTTTGTAGAATGCTATTATCATCCCCATTTTACAGATGAGGAAACTGAGGGTCAGAGACCTTAACAACTTCTCTAAGATCATACCCCTAGCTATCAAGTGGCATTCACTGATTCAGATATAGGCAAATTTTTAGAAACTAGGATGTTAAGAAGATATTTATTCTCTTTTTAAATATTCATGCTGGTTTTAGAAAGAAATTGGCAAATGATATATTAGTTCTTTATTTTTTTTATTTTGCCATTCTGCGAAGTCAAAAAGCTTAGAAACTACTCTCAGAATATTGATCATATCATAAGGGATAAGATAATTATATTTAATAAAAACTCTCTGTGTATCCATTGCTGTATGTCTTATCTGAAGTTCCTGAAAGGCATGATTGAGGCAAAGTTTGGCATGTAGGTGGTTCATTTGGGAAGTGACCCCAGAGAGCAGGAGTGAAGGAATAATACAGGAAAATGAGAAAACAAGTCAAGGATGCAATAGTAAGTTGGCATTTGTTACTGGCCACCTGAGCTCTATCCAGGCAGACCTCCTGAGGGGTCCTGTAAAATTAGCCGGGACTTCCTACAGTTGGAAGAAACGAAGAAGAATTTATCCTCATTAATCGAGAGTTGCTTCTTGGATGTTAACTCCTCACCCTTCCAGATAACCCTTGTACCCTAAAGCAGGAGAGAAGACATGCAGAGCACTGTCAAGTGAATTTTCACAAAGCTGGTCACAGCCTGCAAGGAAACGATGACCAGAAGATCAACTGGAGAAAGGCTGAGCCAAGAGGATTTGAAGTGGCCATAAGATGCATCTTATACACCTAAAGTACTAATATTTCTTTGGAAGGTACAGCAGAAATAGTACTTCATGTAAATTCTCAGTGAGGTTTAACAACCTTAGGTTAAATGCTCTGAAACCAAAATTAAAAAGGTTAGTACAGGAAAGAAGGCATAAGCACTTTTCTTTATGACATCTGACTTCTAGAGACTTGCTTCCTGCCCAATGTCCAGAGCAAAGTAAGAGAGGCATTAAATTGCATGTGGTATTTGACCTTGCCCGAACTCTCACTAGTTTACACCCCCTCCCCCATTTATTTATTTATTTATTTATTTATTTATTTATTTATTGTTTCTGAAAGCTCAGCATTAGTAATATTAAGAGAAGTGCTAAATGCAAAAGAAATGCTAAAATTCTCTTAATGAGCTACCCTTGCATTTAGATGTATAAGGTCAAAGAAACGTGCACGTTATATTTGAGCAAAGCCAGCTACTTACAGCAATGTCAGTGTGAGAGAACCAATTTGAACTTAACATTAATTAGGTTTTTAGTGGGCTGTAAAACTCACTCAGTGTATGAAGTACCTCATAATTATAGGAGATTATGGTTGTATTCTGAGGAACTGAGGCAGAAAGACCCTGAATAAAACAAATTGCATATAGGTCTAAATATAAGAAAATTCAATGCATTTCATATCTTTGGGAATGTCATGAAATATATTGTGGGTTTTATAAACTTTTAAGAAAAGCTAAATAATTGTTAGGCAGGCAATGGAAAAACAGTAACTTTATATACATACATATATATATATATATATATATATATATATATATATATATATATAATGTTACATGAAATAAGATTTCTTATCACCTGGCACTAAGTTTTTCAAAGAAATCAATCTACTCATTAGATCTACAGTATGGTACTGAACACCCATTATTTAACAAGAACGTGCTGTTCATCTGTAACCAAGGGTAATAATTTACATTCCTTCATTTGAAACAGGCAGCTGCCTTTGCTCTCACAACAAACAGCTTTTCTGTAACTAAGTGAGACCTTTATATATTTATACATTGTATATATGAAGTGTTGCTTGCAGACCAGTGTCAATTTCCTTCCTTCTTGAAACATTTTGAATTGTTATTTAGTGCCCAAGAGGCTAATTGTAATCTGATGAGTTAGTGGAATGTAAAGATTAAGGTATATGAGAATATATACAGTGACTGCATCAACCATTATTGAAAGTGTAAAGAGCTTATGGGAAATGCTTTTGAAATTATTTTTGAAATCTACTAAAGAATGTAACAGAGATGTTCAAGTGTCATTCACGGGTCTGTTTCAGTAGTATTAATTTAATTTATATTCTCCAACTAACATGAGGAAGAGTGGAGCCCAATATTTACTTTCCTTTACTTTCTGAGAAATTGTACCTGGTGTGATGTGAGTGAATGCAGTTTACAGACAATGTTTTTCCCCTAATTACTGAATGACATCGATTTGGAATGATATCACAAAGTACCCTTCACTTTGTAAATTAATGTTGGTAGCTTCAATGACTATATTAGTATATGAAGGATTAAAGACTCAATCCAGAACCTCTCAAATCCAAAAATAATGCTAAATAATTCTTTAGTGATTAAATATAGTTTGTAATCAGTATCCTCTTTGGTCTGCAGAGGAAAAATATATTGAAATGGGGATGAAAAGAAAAGTCAAATGTCAAGAATTCAAAAATTTAAATATTACAGCCATATTACAGAATTTGTAGTGGCATGGCTTGATGGTTCTTCAACTTGATCTACAAATTGATGTCCAGTCTTTTCTTTTAGAGTAAAAGCCATATTATCTTTCTTGAATTCTCCTTCATTACTACTGTAGTGCATCTCTAAGTACACGTTTCTAAACATGTTTAAAAATGTAAATCACTGAAAGCTTAGATTCGTTTAGTTTCATAAACAGGAAATGAGCAATAGATATTGAGGATTCATTAGTATCATAAAACCTCAAGATTAGAGTACTCCAAAGTTTATGGATTTATAAGATTTTATACAATATCCTCAATAAATTGTCAAACAGCATCTGTAAACTCACTGATGAGGGTCTACCATCTTCCCATATATTTGGGACAGCCTGATTATTAGAAATTTTCTCTCTAAAAATATCAATCTAATATCACTCAAAAGCTAGTGTTTGAAATAGTTGTATAAAATGTGAAAATTGACAAATGCTATTGTACATATCAGCCTCTCCTTACCTCACTTTAGAGAGCAGTTACTAAACATTTACCAACATACTACTTTGTTTTAGATTCACACATGTTATTGTGTTTATTAATAGTTTATTCCTTATTAATACTGAGTAATATTTCAGTGAATGAATATACCATATTTGTTTTTTCCAGTGGTTCTCAACTGGGGGTAATTTTCCACCCTCAGGGTATATTTGGGAAAGTCTGGAGATATTTTTGGTTGTCATCACTGTGGGTTACTAGTGATCCCTATTGGATAGAGGCCAAGGATGCTGCTAAACATCCTACAATGCACAGGATAATTCCCATGACAGATGTTAATAACTCTTTGCTCCAAAATGTCAGTATTGCCATTCTTGAGAAACTGTATTATATTTTCATTTTGATGACTATTTGGCTTGTTTTGTGTTTATGCCAATTATAAATAAAGTAGTTTGAACATCTCTCATGTATCTTTTGGGGACATATGAGTGTGCATTTGTAGTTCTTGAATAAATAACTAGGTGTGGAAATGCTAGGTCACAGAGGTAAGTGTGTGATCAATTTTACTAGATACTGGAAAAGTATGGCTATTCTACATCCTCACTTGGACTTTTTGGATGCTTTTCTATTTTAGGTAAAATTTACAAACAGTGATAACTCATGTTTTAATTGTACAATTTGATGTGATTTGATAAATATCACAATATGGAATATTTTCACCAACCCAGAAAGTACCTCTTTGACTTTACAAATTAATCTTAACCTCTATAAACAATCACACTTCTCATTCTATTAAAATATATTAATTTTGTCAATTCTCCAAGTTCATATAAATGTATTCATACTTTATGTGCTTTTTTGTTTCAAACTTGTCCTGCTTAACATAATGTTAGCATGATGTTAATTCATGCCTGTGATTGCATGAGTCATTAGTTCTTTCTCTCTAAATAACATTCTACTCTGAACATACCAGAATTTGTTAATCTATGCTCTTACTGATTTACACTTTTTTTTGGCAATTAATAATAACACTACTAGAATATTTTATATGTAATTATTTTACTTATATATGCTTTATTTTGGTAGGGATAACCTCAACAAAGGGAATTATTGGATCATAATGTAGATAGATATATATTTGGCTTCGTAAAACAAAACAAAAAAAGAAAACCCATGTTAAATGTGTAGGTACATTTAGGCACTGTAGGTTCTGGTCAAGTGATCTATTTATCTGTCCAGACACCAGTGTCACACTATCTTGAAAATTGTAGTTTAATTAAATTTTGAAGTGGGATAACATAACTATTCCAACATTTTTATTTTGTGAGATTATTTCAGCTATTATGGATCATTTTAAAAGCCATATGAATTTTCTAATTAGCTTGTGTGTAGACATGTGTGTTAGTATTTTAACTGAGATTATATGGAAAATATAGACCTATTTTCAGATTTCTATACATATTAATGATTGAGGCTTTCAGTCCATCAAGATAGTGTAAACTTCCATTTATTTATTTATTTATTTTTTAAATTAAAGTTTATTGGGATGAAAATTGTTAGTAAAGTTACACAGGTTTCAGGTGTACAATTCTGTAATACATCATTTATATATCACATTGTGTGTTCACCACCTGAGCCAGTTCTCCTTCCATCACCATCTATTTGATCCCTTTTACCCTCTTCTACCACCCCCACCCCCTTACCCTCTGGTAACCACTAAACTATTGTCTGTTGTCTATGAATTTTTGTTTCTTCGTTTTTTTGTCTTGTTCCTTTGTTGCTTTCAGTTTTATAGCCCACATATCAGTGAAATCATATGGTTCTCGACTTTTTCGGCTTGACTTGTTTCGCTTAGCATAATATTTTCAAGATCCATCCATGTTGTCGTATATGGCACTGTTTTATCTTTTCTTATGGCAGAATAGTATTCCATTGTGTATATATACCACATCTTCTTTATCCAATCACCTATGGAAGGACACTGGTTGTTTCCATGTCTTGGCCACTGTAAATAAAGCTGCAATGAACATCAAAGCATATTCATCTTTATGGATAAATGTTTTCAGATTTTTTGGTTACATATCCAGAAGAGGGATTGCTGAGCCATTAATTTAATTGTTCTTTAATTTCTCAAAGCAAAACTGCTTGTATTTTCAGTGTGAGGGCTCACATGCTTCTTGTTAATTTCATTTCAATATATCTTTCCAATTTACTATAAATGCTGTCTTTTTCCCTAAATATCATATTTCAGTTTTTCTACTCATATAAAAACATACACAGAGAGATCATGTACACTGTGACCATCCTAAGTTCATGTCTTAGTGGTAGAGATGCTTTTTATGTAGATTTTTTGGGATTTTATATTGAATCTTGTGATCTGTAAATAAAAGAGTTTATTTCTTTTCTATTCTGTATGCCTTTTATTTCCTTAATGTGCATTTTTTCACAAGCTAGCAACTCTAATAAAAGGCAGAATAGAAGTAGTGTGAGCAGATATCCATGTCTTATTTGTGGAAAAATTATTAATTATTATTTTAATGTTTTTAACTGATATAGAGTTTCTTATATTTTCTGATTCTTCTTGAAATGTCTTAGTTAATTTGTATCTTTCAAGGAATTTGTCCAAATAGTCAGAGATTCCGAATTGAAAGGTATAAAGTTGTTGATTATATTAACAAATTATTGATGTCTAAAGAAACTATAGTGACTCTCAATCTTGATGTTAGTTAAAAAGTCTTTTCTCTGTTTTAATTTATTAGTGCTGTTAATGACATCAATTTTATTAGTTTTTTTCAAAGAAATAGCTTTTGTTTTCATTACTCTTCTCTATTCTTTTTTGTTTTCTATTTCTTTGATTGATTTTCACTCCCATCTTTATTCTTTTTTATCTCCACTTATTTTGCTCTTGTTTTAAATAGTTGCTTAGGGTGTATTATGGACTGCATGTTTGCTTTTCCCCAAATATCATATGTTGAGATCCTAACCCTCAATGTGATGGTATTAACAAGTAGAATCTTTGGTCACACTGTCTTGAATATTGTAGATTTAATTCGATTTTAAGTTAGGAGAGTGTAAGTCTTCCAATATTTTCATTTTGTAAGGTTCTTTTGGCTATTCTGGATCTTCTTCAAAGCCATATAAAATTAAAAATCAGCTTGTCTATAGATATGCCTATAATAGATCATGAGAGTTTGAGACCTCATCATTTGCACCTTCGTAAGAGGAGAGGTGAGAGCTTGCTTCTCTCTCTCTCTCTCTCTGCTCTGTTTCCACCATGTGAGGAAACAATGAGAAGATGATCATTTGCAATCCAGGAAGCAGGTTCTGACCAGGAACTGAACCTCCTGGCTTCTTGATCTTGGATTTGCCAGCTTCCAGGGCTGTGAGAAGTAAATGTTGGTAATTTGCTATAGTATTCTAAACTGACTAAAACAAAATGGAAGGTTAGATACTTGATTTTAGATATTTCTTGTCTTCTAATTTGAGCATTTGAAGCTATTATTTTACTAGCCGAGACGCACTAATAGCCTGACACTCAGAGCAACAGGGACACTATAAGTGGTCAAAGGACTCAGTCTCAATCTCTGACAGGGTGTAGGTTGTGGGATAAGTTAACGGTATCTATTATATATGTGGGAGTGAGGTGACAAGCCTGGTGAGGGCTGGTGCAATAATGCCTATTAGGTTCAGCTGTGCAAAGTACATAAAGGAGCCAATGCCTCAAGTAATATGAGCCTACAAGAAATAAAACAGGTAAGCAAAAAAAAAAAAAATCTGAATACCTCCATTATAGTTGTGAAACTGCCTGCTGAAAGAAACCCTCAAACTGTAGATAATTCCTATTAACCACAGACAACTATGCCTTTTAGCTGGCTAATAATAATAATAATAATAATAATAATAATAATAAATATATTTATATATAATATACATATGTATTATATAAAACAAATGAAGTCTTTCTCCTTTCCCACTTAATAGGACCTAAAAATTTTAAAATAAACCAATATAACTTGGACAGAAACTATTTTACTCCCTCAGACATTACACATACACAAGGAAAGCAAACATATGAAGTTTACTGGACATGTGAAAAGACTAGAAGGAAGCCTCTCTAAGGAATCCCACAAATTCTCCAAGGGAGTTTTAGCCTGATAAAATATTTCATTCATATTTCAGCTGATTTATTTATTTACTTTTTATTTATTTATTTTAACTGTATCTTACAAGTTTTTTTATTAGTTTCAGGTTTACAAAATAATGTAATATATGTTTCAGCCCTCATAAAGTGATATCCCTCCATCTATTGCCCCTCTGACATTGTATATATTTATTACAATTCCATTGACTCTATTCCCTATACTATACTCCATATCTTGTGACTATATATATATATGTATATATATATATATATATACATATAATTATAGTTGACATGCAATATTATTCTGCTTCAGCTTCAGGTGTACAGTGCAGTGGTCAGGCATCTACACCATCAATTAAGTGGTGTCTCTAACAAGACGTGCCCATCTGACATCCTACAAAATATTTACAACATTATTAATTATATCCTCCAAACTGTCTTTCATATCCTGTAGCAATCTTGTAGTTACCTATTTATGCTGTCTAATCCCTTCCCCTTCTTCCTTATCCCCATGCCCCTCACATCTAGCAAAGAGCTTTTATACATATATGCAATAGAACTAAATAAGAATCTTTTTCAAGTTTTTGAAGAAAAAATAATTTTCTACGTGTCCAATAGAGGAGAGTTAATCCCATCAATAATTATTTTTTTTAGATATGTTCAAAAACATTTTGATGCAAAATCTAGGGCTGAGAAAAATGTTGTTATCAAATGTTACAACAAAGCTGACATGATTAAGGATAAAAATTTGATATCACATCATAGCCAGGAAGTCTTGATATCATTCTGAATCATTTGAAAGGACTTTAATGTGGCTAGTGGTCCCACAATCGTTTGAGATAGACTTTAAAAGAAATTATTGTGGTCTGGTTTTCATTCCCCAAATAGTGTGGGTCAGGGAAACTGAGGTGAATATCTATTGGCAATCATTATACATTTCAATGTAAGTTTTATTCTTTTTATCATTTCATTTTATTCATGTTTAGGAAATTAAAATCTTTCTAACATGCATAACTGTTCATCTTAAAATGAAATAAACATTGATAATTTCAGATCTGCTATAATGTTCTCCTAGGGCAGTGGTTCTCAACCTGTGGGTCGCGACCCCTTTGGCCGTCGAATGACCCTTTCACAGGGGTCACCTAGGACCATTGGTAAACAAAAAGATATTTACATTATGATTCATAACAGTAGCAAAATTACAGTTACAGAGTAGCAATGAAAATAATTTCATGGTTGGGGGTCACCACAACATGAGGAACTGTATTAAGGGGTCGTGGCACTAGGAAGGTTGAGAACCACTGTTCCAGGGAATGGAAACTTAATTGTGGTTCTAGAATATAAGAAGTAGAGTGACGTACAGGCTCTCATGTCCTGTTTTACAGGAAGAACAACCTATGTTTGTCCTTGAACTAGTGCTCCATCCTGAACAAAATTGGTGCCACCTAATTTGCTTTTTTAAGGGAAGTTAAAAACATGATATATTTAGAGGTATAGACAATAGAAAGTAACAGAATGGTTACATTTTTAGGGAAAGCTGTGTGGGGAAGTACTGTAATAGTTAAGCTGGTTAAAAGAGGGAAAGATTTAATGAAATTTCATGTTGTCCTGAAGACTTCAGTATACACGATCAAACAGAGTACCCCTGGCTCCCAGCTTAGTTTGTGACTATTCCTATAAATCAAGGCTTACTCCCCAACTAATAAAGTCATCATTATTACTGGGTGCTAATATTCAAAAGAAGACAAAGTCTTTCCTTAAAAAAATAAAACAGAACTACACAGAAAAATTGTTTGTTTTATAGTACTTTAAAAAAATGCTGCTTCATTGTCTTCTCACTTGTAATTTTTCCCACAAGAAATCTGCTGTCATCCTTATATTTGCTTTTCTTTGTGTTTTGCTCTCTTCCTGCCTTAAGATAGTCTCAGAATTACCGTTTTTGTATAAGTTGTTTATGATATAATTTTCTATTTTTTTGCTTGTAATTTGTTGGCTTTTAAAAATTTTCTAAATATATAATTTTCTTCATGTTAAAAGCTCATGTATTTTTCTCTCTAACACCACCACCTCTCACCCCCCCACCCCCAACTTTTCTTTTAGGGATTCCAATTACACAATTTTTATGTCTTTTAAGTTTGTCCTCTAACTCACAAATGCTGTGTTTATTTTCTTTCAGTATTTTTTGCAGCTGTGCTTCATTTTGGACTACTATGCCCTCTAGTTAATTCATTTTTCTTTTCTCCTGCAATGTCCAATCTACTATCAATCCCATTTAGAACTTTTTAAACAACAGACATTGACATTTTCATCCTTACAAGTTTGGGTTTTTAAAACATATCTTCCATGTTTCTACTAAACTTCTGAAAATATGGAGTAGAGTTATAACTATTTTAATGTCCTTGTCTGTTTATTTTTAACATGCATCTCAAATCAAGTCAGTTAATTTCAATTGATTCATTTGTTTTGGAGTTTGTAGTATATGGAATGTAAGTACAGAATATGAGTATAGTATATATACAACAAGGAAGTAACTTTAATATACTTAAAGACATATTTTCCATGTTGAAGAGAAGATGATGTAACCTTGGTTACTTTTAGACGGTAGAGATATTCAGGGAGAGACCTTGGATTATGAGTCTTAGCAATCTACATATGTTAAACCCAATTACTTATCTTTCTCTCTGTATTCTTAACTTCCTTGTGTAATAATCTGGTGTGAGTGTATACTTGTGTTTATACACCAGCACCTAGGGTTGTGTCTAGTATATAGCAGGGCCTCAAATACCAATTTGTTGAATACAAACATGTATACATGAATGAATGAATGAATGAATGAATGAATGAATGAATGAATGAGTGAATGAATGGAGACAGAGAGGTCTTAGTATATGCATTTCATACAGAAAAGTTCACGGAAAAAAATGCCTTCCCTTGGATGATGGTTGAGGAGATTAAGTTAAATAATCGGATTAGAGAGTATACTTTTTTAAACCATTATATATTAGCCTCTGTAAAAAGAGCTGATTTAAAAATATTGGATCATTAAGTAAAAGAACTCTACTATAGGAGTATGGTGGTTTAGGAGACTGCTTTGTCTTTATAATTCATAAGAAATTATATTATATGTGACTTATACCTCATCTTGAATAAATGGACCTTGAAAACGTATTCCATTCAACACATTTTGAAAATCAATCATTCATGAAATTGGTGCTCAGACAATATCCATGAAAATATAATCATATATAATTCATGATCATCAAAAATCCTATTATTATATACACCTTGAAACAAGAAGTGTTTATATCATCATTCAGAGTTCTTATGTTAATACAATTTTTTTAACTTATGAATAATTTCTAAGAAAATATTTTAAAACTTTTATTCTCTGAAGAGTAACTCAGTATCTGCTGAGGCATTTATGACTAATATCTTATTTTATGAGTCTTCTATTTGTGTATATAAGATTTCACGTAAAGTGAATTTTTGTCATTTTGGTAGACCACAAGGACTGCCAGTTCAGTTCACCCAAAAAGGGGAAAACAAGATGAAACAAATGTTTGGAAACTAAATTACTCAAATTGGTTGTCAATTAAGATGATTTATTTTTAATTTTTTTCTTCCTTCCCTTGTTGTGCAGACTGTCATTGTAATCAGGTTCATGGGCAATATTAAGGGTGCCTCGGGCCATAGCACAGATAGAAGTTCATATATTTTGTTTATAAATATTTGAAAGTTACAAATTAAAGCAAAATTTTGAAGGGCCGGCCAAGTGGCTCAGTTGGTTAACAGTTTGCTTAAAAGCACGAGTTCTGAGCAACAGTGTTGCTGGTTGGATTCCCACATAAGCCAGTGCACTGCGCCCGAGCTGAGCTGCCGCTGAGCTGCTAACAGGTAGCAGATGACGCAGCTGGTGAAAGCACGTGCTCTTAATGACAAGATTGCCTGTTCTATGGTAAGCTATGCCCAACCGCAGCTGGGACTGAACTCAGCACCTTGAGCTGAGCTACCGCCTGTATGGCTCAGTGGATCGAGCATGCATTCTTATCAGCAAGGTTGCTGGTTCGACTCCCGCATGAAAAAACAAACAAACAAACACTTCGCAATATAAAATATATTTTATACTTCTACTTGGATAAATACCTTTATAAAAACCTGAAGATTCAGGTTTAAATTTGTACTTGTTGGACTCCTCAGATTTCTATTTCAAAGCATGATATTAAGGGAGGAACTGCTTTCAAATTCCTCTGACTTTCTATCATGCCCCTACCACTTTTCTACCCTCAGAGCTTTACCTACTCCCCACTCCTCCCCCCACCTTTGCAACAGTTGCCTCCTAGCTATCCTTAGGTTTAGAGATGTGCAAATCTTTGCAGGAGTCAAAGCGCCCTGGCAACAGTCCTTTGGGACAGGAAATTCCAGGTTTCTGAATACCCACATTAGATTAAAATGGGGGCCACGGCCTCAGGTGGGAGTGCCATTTCTCTGACACTTAAGACTCTTTGCACTGCAGAAAGGGACATGGTAAGAGACATGGGTGAAGAAAAGCCCAATCTGGGCCCTCTAAATCACCAGCACCTGTCTTTCCTCGATCCAAAGGAGGCACAGATTATAATAAACCTGAACATCTTGAACCTTACAATATTGTCAAGTCACCCTCAACTGATTGATCACATTCGTTCCACTTCCAAATAACAACAACAGTTAAGAGGAACATTTTTTTCACCTTTCATTCTGAATAATTAATATGTTTGGCTAAATATGTGCATTTACATAGACAGTGACCTAATTTCAAAGCTTTGTCAAATATAATAAACAAGTATCCAGGAAAAAAACATACAAAATGACATGCATTGTAATAGAATACTTATTAGTTTGCCAAGTAGGCTGTATTTAACTTTCAATGAAAATTGAAATGTTCTTTTAATAATCTAAATTTGCAAAGCTACATGATTGAGAAATCAATGGCATATTTCTAAACAGGCATTGAATACACCACTATTTATTAACTATGTAACTTTACTTTTATACAAGAATGGACTATGTTTTCTATAATCCCATTGTACAAATATAGTTTCTGATTTAATTTTACTTTGATAAAGAATTAATTTATTTTTCATATTTCTAGTTTCAAAAGATACTGGAGAAGCTTTCTCAAAAAATGTTCTTCTCTTATGTACTTAATTTAGTTGGATTAGCTGAAGTATTAAAGACTTTCTAGCCACTTGAAAAATGAGCAAAATAAATTTTGTTCACAAAGCATTTTAGAGTAACAGTTTTTTTCCAGTGATATATGAAACCTATTATCAAGTCAAGCACATTAAATTCAATTGGAAAATAAATGCATCACAAATATGATTCGTGTCATATGTAAACCACAATATGAAATTAATTACAAATAGGCTTTATGAAAGAGGATTTTCAGATCCACTAGAAAAGTACATTTGGCACATCACACACAGCTGAGAGTAGAATCTTGCTTGAGAGCAGTTATATATATATATATATATATTTTTTTTTTTTTCAGAACGTATATGTGTGCGCACGGGCATGTTTAACTGCTATTCCACTAACACTTGGCATCGGTCATTCATCTACTCTGAATGTGTATCTCTTAATCCATGTATCTCCATGTCCAATTTCCTAGGAAAAAAGGTTGATTTTCTCACCATCTTAGAGTTCTCTGGAGGTGTCTTAGGGTGCGTGAGGTAGAGAAGTGTGGAACTCTGGAAACGCAGATAGAGGAAGACTCTCAGAGGCCCATTCCCTTGACTCTATTTCACACAGAAATAGTCTGCATTGATCTGTTATATATCTTGAGGTATTCCCATGATTTCATTTGAAAAATGTGCTCTATGTCTTCAAAATATTTGGCAATACCTGGGCTAATATTATTAATTTAGATTTCAGGAATTGTTGTATAATTATAGATCCATATTATCATAAGATTATATACATTATTATTGAAATGTAGTTAAATTAAATATAACCAGTGTTTTCTTCTCTTTGGTAATTTAAAGTAGAAACATGTATCTGGAAAAAATAAATAGAAATTCATACAAGTTTCCTATCACTAAAAGAGGAAAAAAAAGACTTGCTTTATAATTAACAAACATATCTGAGAAGACAAATTGTTGAGGAGACTAGAAAAATTGTATAAATTAAACAAAATAGTTTGACTGATAAATCTGATGAGTATCGATTAAAGGCTATGGGGAATTTCCAGAGGAAACTCAGAATGCATTAATCATGCAATATATCCCCTACTCTAAACTGGATTAGCAATCTTTCCTATGCTTAGAGTGCTCTATTTATGAGTCTTTCTATGGAATGAGCTATGCATTTTTTATACACAATTAGCAAACTGGAGAATATTTTGGATCAATTGAACAATCACATTGAACTAGTTTGGGCTAGTTCATAGTTGGAACTCAAAAAACCAGCTAGCTTTGCATCCAGGAAATGAGTTCAAATAAGTATGGGTAAAACCTTTTCATAACATGATTTAAATGGCATAATGCAATTTGAAATTACATTCTGACTTATTTTACTATGTATTTATTAGAACAGAAAATACTAAAATACATTAGATTAATAATTATTGTTATAACCTCTTCTCAGATTAATTATAAATAATTCCATAAATAACTTTGTATATGGTGGTAGAATTTGGTATAGGAGAATCCATTATCATAAGGCACTTAAAATTGTTTCATATTTTTCATATTACCTTGCTTGAAAAATTAATTCATAGCACCTGCCCTATGAGGGTTGTCAGAAAGATTGATAATATGCTGAAGGACAGTAAAAAATGAATAATGAAAAATAACAGACTGTCAAATTGAAGGGAGCTGATACAGAGATCAATCTTAACATTAGCTTTATTAATGATCTGGAAAGTGATGCAAATGGAAATTAATTAAATCTTCAGGTAATAAGTGACTCATTTAATGGTTTAAAAACAGGGGAAAATAATTCTTGAGAAGTGATAGAAAACTTGTATATATTTCTATTTATTTTTTCCAGGTATATGTTTCTACTTTAAATGAATTCATGCAAGCATTAAATACGAATGGAATATCAGTTGTTCTTAATATTAAGAACGTTAGAATACACTCCTATAATACTTAAAATAGAATATAGATAGGTAGTCATATAAAGTAAGAAGAGATGGAGCTAAACTATAGATGAGATGTGTCATATTCCTCTTGGTACCACAGATTGGTTATCATCTAACTAAGGGGTATGTACTCCGATAACACTTTCCTAAATGATGTATAAGAAGGAATATTTCTAGAAGGACAGTTCCTTATTAGTAATGTGGTATTCTTTTTAAACAACAAGAAATACTCTTCTAAAAAGAGAATAAATTGTTATCAAATAGGAAGTATTTGATATAAGTTTCAGCTATATTCTAGCTTCCTAAATACTATGTAAGACATATACTAAAAATATGGAAGTATGCAACTATGTTCTATTTCCTTCTATGATTATCACTTTTAAAATTTCACATCTGGGCTAATGAGAAATCAGATAATTTTTTCCAATGGAGGAAACATAGATTTCATCAGAAATCCCACACATGGAAACAAGCTTGTCACTACTATATAATTATTCAATAATTTACACTTTTAGTGTTACTATGCAACTTATTTAAAATGTTCACTTCACTATCTACCTATTTATATTGATGGATAAATTTAATTACATAATGTACTCATTAACAGCTCAAAAATAGAATGGATCGCCCTTTGTAATGTGTTAACCATTGTCCAGTCATTTCAAAATATATTTTTTCCCTGAGACACATAATGCTTGTAATTCTCAGGGCAATTAACAGTAATAAGTATGCCCAAAGATAAGGGGATACTTTAGCGTGCTTCTTCCTAACCAGTGACTCACTTCTCATCTATTGGTTCTTCGGAAAAGTCATGACAATTTTGTCTATGTTTTTCAAAAGTCATTTATTTATATGAAGAACAAAGATCAATACTTGATATATTGCCCATTTTGTTCAATAACCTTTTGCCATCTTTCAGTGAGCTTCGAACCTGTCTTGATTTGTGAAAAACTGAACAAGGTGCTGATTTACAGCCTCATCTGAATTGAATGTTATACCACACAGGGAGTTCTGAAGAGAGCAAAACAAGTGGAAGTCTGATGGCACAAAGTAAGGCGAGTATGGTGGGTGTGGCAACACATCGCATCCAAGCTCCAGTAATTTTTCACAGGTGATCAAGCTTGCATGTGGTCTCGCATTGTCACAATGGAACACAACTCCTTTACAATTAACAATCTGGACATTTCTGGATGATGGATTTGTTCAAACTGTCCAATTGCCGACAGTACACATTTGAATTGATTGTTTGGTTCCTTGGAAGGAGCTTGAAAAACACGACACCTTTAAAATCACACCACACTGAGAGCATAACCTTCCTCTGATGAATGTCTGCTTTCAATGTCATTTGAGGCAAATCATCACATGGAGACCAAGAATGTTTGTGCACCATATTGTTGTAAAAAATCCACTTCTCATCACTAGTTATCAGTCACTTCAAAAAAGTATCATTTTCCTCACATTTAATGAGCATATTGCAGAGGTTTATATGTGCCATCAAATGAACTTCTTTGAGTTCATGCGGAACCCAAATATCAAGCTTGCTTATGTATCCCACCTCCTTTAGATGGTCTTGAACGCTTGAATGATGGATGTTTAATGTTTCTGTAATCTCTCGTGTCTTGTAATGTGGGTTTCACTCGATCAATGCTTTTATTTTGTTGTCATCAATCTCAGTGGGCCTCCCTGACCAAGGAGCATCGTTGAGATCAAAATCTGCAGCACAGAATTTTGTGAACCATCGTTGGCACTACGTTCTTGTCGAGCATGGTCGCCATAAATTTGATGTAACTTTTCACAAGCTTGACGTGCTTCTTGCCTTTATGGAAGCAAAACAGTAAAATATGGCAAAAATGCAGTTTGGTCTTCCATTTCAACTTGTTGTAAAATCTCCAAAACTCAACCAAATCGCTTTATTTTGTTTTTAGAATGAAGTTAGAACTGTCAGTTGTCAAATGACATAGCAATAACATAGATGCGAATGACTCTAGTACTTCCAAAAATGAACTAGTGCCATTTCTTGCAAACATGCATCATGACTTTTCCAAAGATCCATTAGAAAGCATATCACATTTAAATGTGTAAAACTTATTTTATTATATACCATATTCCCCCATGTATAAGACGCACCCTTTTTCGAAAAATTTGGGGTCTAAAAATGGTGCGTTTTATACAGTGGTTGTAGATTTTTTTACTTGCGTTTCCCGCAAGTGATGAGTTGTATGAATTTTATGATGAATAAAACCTGAGTTCAATAACTTTATGTAATACATTTTTTTCAAATTTCGGACCCCAAAATTAAGATGTGTCTTATACATGGGAGCGTCTTATACATGGGGAAATACAGTAGATGGTTTTAAGGTATCATCTCAAATCATTGTGAAAATATCAACAATTTAAGGAAGGGTATTTTGGCAATTGACTTTCATACATATGTATATATACCATATATTAATATATATAAATTGTATTTTCACTTACACATTTGAAATAAAAAATTTCAAATCAAGACAAACATAAAAATGTAGAGAGCCTTGAAAAGATTCAGGTTTTATTATGGAGAAAGTCTTTTTGACTTTCTGCTAAAAATCAATAAGGCAACAAGTGCGTAGAAACAGTTAGTGGTCTCGTCCCAGTCCCTCTTTCCCTGATTCCCTTTAGCTTTCTTGCTGAAGGCTATTTCTCTGCTTCTCTTTTGGGAAACATGGCTATTGTATCTCCCAAGACATATTACTTACAATTTTAGATTCCATTAATTATGTCTCAAGTTCAAGAATCCCAGGGAAGTTTTCTGATTATTTCAGCTTGAGGCTAGGAAGTTCCTCAAATACCTTTACTGCTTCTATCCTCAACAGGCCTCAATGAGTAGACACTGATTTCAGCAGAAATATTCTAAAAGAATAGCTCTCTGAGATAAAATGTATTAAAAGAATTATATGGGTACTGCATTAGTGTCTTAAAAACTCCCTGTGTACATATACTCAGTTTCTTCTTAGCTGGAAAACAAGGACTGATTAAATCCCCTCTGTTAGAAGTTTGAAGTGAGGTTTGGAGGGATAAGACAGAAAGAGAAAAGACTATGAATTGTACTATTTTGGGTATTACTTCTGATTTCAGTACCTGTTTGCTGGTGAACCTGACAAAACTATTTACTTTGCTTTCCAATCTGTAAAATGTCATTTTAGAAAAATAATAGTTACTTTCAAGTGTTACAGGTTTCTTTTCACCGAACAAGTATGATTGGATTGTCCGAATGACCCTGGCTATATTTTCATGATGTGGATACACTAGTTTCAGTAAAATACATGCCAAATTCCTGCCTACATGGAATGTAGGTTTCATTTGGGAAAAAGAAATAATAACAAAACAAGTAGAATGCATAGATTCTTAGATGGTGGTAAGTGCTGTGGTATCAATATGACAGGGAAGAAAGATAGGAAGTGCTGCGTGTGGTTGCTGTTAAAAATGATGTGGTCGGAAGGCCTGACCAATAGGCGGATATCTGAGAACAGATTTGAAGGAGATGAAGGAGGGAGGCAGGCTTCTGCACATATATCTGGGGGAACACAGCCTAGGCAGAGAAAATAGCAACTGACTTTTACTCAGGCAGGCTTGAAGTATTGAGAGAAAAAACAGAGAGAACATTGTGGCTAGAGCTGAGTTAGCAAAGGAGATTTATCTCATAAGACAGGTCACAGGATGATAAGCACATTTAGGAGAACTTTGTATGCCATTGAAAGAACTTTATTTCTACTCTGAAGGCCGTGAAATCTTATTGGAGTGTTGAAAGCAATGATGAGATCTAATTTGTGGGTTTGGAAAAGGGCGTCTCTGGTTGTTGTTTTGAGAGTAGACTATGCGTGAAAGGAAGGGAGAAGTAGGCGTATCACAAGTAAATATGCGCCAGAAAGGCAGCAGTGGGCGTGGTGTCCTTTGAGCCTGGCTCTAGTGGGAAGATAGAGTTTGTCAAAAGTTTGGATAGAGATGTGAAAAAAACAAAATTACAGGAGTAAATATTGACTCCAAGATATTTAATCTGAATAATTGGAAAGGTAGAGTTGCCATTTACCAAGATAATGACAATTGTGGAAGAAACAGTTTGGAAGGGAAGACCATGATTTATTTCAATTGTGTACATGTTAAGTTGGAAATACATATTAGACTCAAAACAGAAGGTGTTGAGATAAAAGTTTGATATGTGGGTGTTCATTCCAGAGGAGAGGTCCTACGTGTAAATAAATATGAGCAATATATGCCTATTGATATTTTTCTATATTTACTCATTTATCATTATTTATGCTATTCCTCCTTCATTTCCTTGTTTCCTCCTGGATCATTCTCTTCCTGCCTGCAGAATTCACTTTAGTGGCTTTTAGTTTGATTTAATGTGCAAGTTTCTGGGGAAAAATTATTTTGCTTTTGTTTGCCTGAAAATGTGTTTATTTTCCCTGTAGTTTTGAGGGTTATTTTATTGATCATGAACTTTTTAGACTGGCAATTATTTTCTATCTGCATTATAAAGTATCATTCCATTATTTTTGGGCTGTCATCATTTCTATTGAGAAACTTGTTACTCCTTTGAAGATATCCATTTTTCTTGGTGCTTTAACATTTTCCTTTTGCCTTTGGTTCCAGCAGTTTTACTATGATGTGTCTTAGTGTCGTTTCCTTTGTATTTATAGCTTCTTGGGAATTTCAGAGCTTTATGAGTCTTTCATAATATTTGAAACATTTTCAGTCATTTTCTCCTATATTTTTTCTGGTCTACTCTCTTTCACAGATACTTCTTTGTACACATATATAGAACTTTTCCTATGCCCTACAAGTCTCTTATGACTTAGTCTATATTTTCCATTAATTTTTCTCTCCTTGTTGCTGTTTCAATATTTTCTATTGATCTGACTTCTAGTTTAATAATGCATTACTTTGTTCTTTAACTAGGTATTGTTCCACCTGTTGAGTTCCTAATTCCAAATATATATTAATATATATATTTTTAGTTCTAACATATTCACTTGACTCTTTTTATAAATTGGAATTCTTTGGTGGAATTGGATACTTAAAGAGACTAGTCTATGTGTCTCAAAAGAAGAATTTGGATATCAAGAATGAGAGATAAGAACAAACATAAGGAATATTCCAGGTGACGAGGGCATACAAAACTCTCAAGATCCCTCCTCACTGTGGCCTAAGGTGGTCTTGAGGTCTAGGGAGAGTTGGTGGTATTCTGGGTAGAATAAATTCTGGATTTCTCCACAGGTTTTTGAAGAGAAACAAATGCTGTAATGGAATTAAAGCAGTAAGCAGTGTACTTAACACAAGATTAAGTGCTTAATGAATGTTACTATCTTTAAAGGTACTGGATTTTGCTGATACAAGCTCCATGCTTTCACTTCCAGGTACTTCACATCACTAAAGCCTCTGAATTTTGTGTGCTGAGTGCATGATAGAATTACTTAACCTCAAAATCTGCTTTCAGCCAAGATAGAGTAACAGGGACAGGGTTTATCTCTCTGCTCATATTAGCCTGCTTGTGCTGCTGTAATATTGGGTTGTCAGAAAAATCATGATGCATGTTTGCAACAGATGACACTAGTTCATTTTTGGATGTACTAGTGTCACTCGCATCTATGTTATTGGTTTTTCATTGGACAGCTGACAGTTCTAGCTTCATTCTAAAAAAAATTAAGCAATTTAGTTGAGTATTGGAGATTTTACAACAAGTTGAAGATGGAAGACCAAACTGTGCATTTTTGCCATATTTTACTGTTTTACTTCCATAAAGGCAAAAACGTGTGTCAAGCTTGTGAAAAGTTGCATACAGTTTACAGTGACAATGCTCTACAAGAATGTCAGTGCCAACTGTGGTTCACAAAATTCTGTGCTGGAGATTTTGATCTCAACTATGCTCCTTGGTCAGGGAGGCCCACCGAGGTTGATGACAACAAAATAAAAGCATTGATCGAGTCAAACCCACGTTGCACAACACGAGAAATTGCAGAAACACTGAACATCCATCATTCAAGTGCTCACGACCACATGAAGAAGCTGGGATATGTAAGCAAGCTTGATATTTGGGTTCTGCATGAACCCAAAGAAGTTCATTGGATGGTACGTATAAACATCTGCAATATCCTCATTAAATGTGAGGAAAATGATCCTTTTTTGAAGCAACTGATAACTGATGATGAGAAGTGGATTGTTTACAATAATATGGTATGCAAACAGTCTTGGTCTCCACGTGATGATTTGCCTCAAATGACATTGAAAGCAGACATTCATCAGAGGAAGGTTATGCTCTCAGTGTGGTGTGATTTTAAAGGTGTCATGTTTTTCAAGCTCCTACCAAGAAACCAAACAATCAATTCAAATGTGTACTGTCAGCAATTGGACAGTTTGAACAAATCCATCATCCAGAAATGTCCAGAGCTTGTTAATTGTAAAGGAGTTGTGTTCCATGTGGCAAAGCGAGGCCACACACAAGCTTGATCACCCGTCAAAAATTATTGGAGCTAGGATGGGATGTGTTGCCATACCCACCATACTCTCCTGACCTTGCACCATCAGACTTCCACTTGTTTTGCTCTCTTCAGAACTCCCTGCATGGTATAACATTCAATTCAGATGAGGCTGTAAATCAGCACCTTGTTCAGTTTTTCACAAATCAAGACAGGTTCTTCTATGAATGAGGAATTATGAAGCTCACTGAAAGATGACAAAAGGTTATTGAATAAAACAGGCAATGTATTATTGATTGATCTTTGTTCTTCATATAAATAAATGATCTTTGAACAACATAGACAAAATACATCATGACTTTTCTGACAATCCAATAAAATACCACAAACTGAGTGGTTTAAACAGAGAAAACTAATTTTATCACAGTTCTGGAAGCCTGAAGTCCAAGACTGAGATGTCACCAGGTTTAGTTTTTGGCAAGAGCTGTCTTTCTGGCTTGCACATGGCTGCCTTCTCCCTGTGCCCTCATGTGCCTTTGCAGAGGTATGTACCTGT
>NW_017732327.1:151987-159774 GCF_001890085.2 Hipposideros armiger | reverse complement strand
GAGAGAGAGAGAGAGAGAGAGAGAGAGAGAGAGAGAGAGAGAGAGGGAGAGAGAGAGAGAGGTGAGGCAGTGAGCACTGGTGTTTCTTTTTATGACACTAACCCTATCGGATCAGAGCCCCATGGTTAGGACCTCATTTAACCTTGAATATTTTCTTAGAGATCCCATATCCTCCACATTGAGTGTTAGGACATCAATACGAGGTCTAACAATTAAGTTTGTGAACTTGCCACCATGCGCTTACATTGGCAGCACTGTACATACAGCTTGGTAAGGTTTCATAACCTTGATATATCTGTGTCTCACAGCTGTGTTTGTGTGGACGTGTGGCAGTGTCTTGCTGAGTGGCATTCATTATTGTTGCTGTGTGTTTTTGTGTGCTGTTGCAAGAATGTCTGGGCTTGAATTACAGCAACGAACAAACATTAAATTTCTTGTTAAACTTGGCAAGAGTGGAAGTGAAATCAGGGACATGTTAGTCTAAGATTATGGGGATACTGCCATGAAGAAAACAGCAGTGTACAAATGGATTAAATGTTTTTCTGGGGGGAGAGGGCACATCACTGATATCGAGAGGTCAGAGCGGCCAGTAAAGGGAAGAACTGATGAAAACATTGCAAAAATTCATCGAATTGTGCATTGAAATCATCGGTTGACTATGAGAAGCATAGCAGACCAAGTAAACACCGATAGAGAAACAGTTAGAAAAGTCTTAACAAAATCTCGAAATGAGAAAGGTGTGTGCAAACAATGGTCTGGAAAGAGCTCAGCAATGAACAAATGCAAAAAAGAGTCAAAGTTTACCAAGACCTTTTGGAGAGGCAAGACAATGTTTTGGGCCATATTATCACTGGTGATGAAACATGGGTGCACCAATACGACCCTGAAACAAAGCATCAAAGTACACAATGGAAGTCAGCCAATTCTCCACGACCAAAGAATTTGTCAGTCCAAATCAAGAGTCAAAACATTGTTGCTAACCTTTTTGCTATCAGAGGGATTATTCATTATGAATTTGTACTGAATAGGCAAACAGTTAACCAAGTTTACTATTTGAAAGTGCTGAAAAGGCTGCATGAAAAAGACAAAACCAACCAGAACTTGTTGCCAACAATTCATGGGTCTTGCATCATGACAGTGCACCAGCTCACATGGCGCTGTCTGTGAGGGAGTTTTTAGCCAGTAAACAAATCACTGCATTGGAACATCCTCCTTACTCACCTGATCTGGCCCCCAATGACTTCTTTCTTTACCTGAAGATAAAGGAAATATTGAAAGAGAGACATTTGGATGACATACAGGACCTCAATGGTAATACTACAGCTCTGATGGCCATTCCAGGAAAAGAGTTCCAAAATTGCTTTGAAGGGTGGATAGGTGCTGGCATCAGTGCATAGCTTCCCAAGGGGAGTGTTTCAAAGGTGACCGTAGTGATATTGAGCAATGAGGTATGTAGCACTTTTTCTAGGATGAGTTCTCGAACTTAATTGTCAAACTCATATATGAATTTGAGGTGACATCTAGTCTATAACCCTGTCTAGAACAGTTTATAAAAACAATAAAAATATATGAAACAATGGTTTTCAAGATACCAAAAGTAGGTAACAAACAACCATATTCTCTCAGAGATGGAATACAAATGAGATGAGTACTATAATTGCTCAGGCTACTGCCTGAAGAGAGATATCAGATACTGGCACAGAGGAAGTAAATAAGATGGGACCTGCTAGTGTCCTTGAGTATGAGAGAGAGAGAGAACTGGGAGTCTGGGAAGGCCAAGATGGCTGGAGTTGGCAGGGCAGAGTATAAAAAAGCGGACAGCTGCAAAGAGAGAGCTGCAGGAATGCAAATATCCCACTATTCAGTTTAGCCCTCATCAGGACAAAATGTGAGGACACTGCCCCAAACTGGGAAAGAATTACTAGAAAAGATTAGAGCTCGCACATGGCTAGAAATAACCCCCTTTTCCAGAAGTCAAAGTGGAAAACTTCATAATTCGTTGGGCATACTGTAGAGTACTCAATAACGAGGAAAAACATAATCCCGAGTAAAGGCTGCTATATTTCCATCCAAAATGTTTAAAAACAAATTCCTGAACAGTATAATAAAATATTAGACTGTTTCCAAGTAATTTAACTATATCCCGGAATCAAGGTCAAATATATATATAGCTATACAGCACCTAATGAAGCAGACTTTATGTGGTCTAGCATCCAATGAAAAGTTGCAGGCATGCAAAAAACAAAGCATAACTTTTGTAACTTTCACATGAGAAAAAATTCATCAATTAAAACCGATAACCATGATAGCATTAGCAGAAAAGGTTTTTAAAACTATGTATTTTCCATTTTCAAGAGGTTGAGGAATGATTGAACATGTTAGGTAGAGAAATGGAGGATTTAAACACTATCCAAATTGGACTTTCACAGAGGAAAACTATTGTATAACGTGTGAGATAAAACATGCACTGGATATAATTAATGGCAAACTAGACATTGTAGAGGAAAAGGCTAGTGAAATTGCAAACAGCAATAGAACCTTTCTAAAATGAAGCAGAGAGAGAAAAAGGACTTAAAAAAATAGCACCTCAGTGAGCTATGGGGCAAACTAAAAGCAGTATTTCAAGATGAGGGCTCTGTGAGATAGTCTTTCAAGGAAGGGAGGTGGTTTGGAATTTATTAAGTCAAAAACAATCACCAAAGGACCACAATCAACATTAGGCTGGGCAAGATCACGGATAGTGTAGTTGAGTTAGAGGCAACAATCACAAGCTCACATTCATGCTGTTTTTCTGTTGGTTTCTATGGTTACCCTATGTGTGTTGTTCCTACTTCTTGTGTGCTGACAACTTCCAATTTCTCATACCTTCTGAATTTTGGGTTCTGCAAATCCTCATTTCCATTATGCTCATAATTTTCATAATATTGTGAAGCCATTAAGCACAGCGCTTGACACATGTGGAAATATTTAATAAATGCCACTTTATTTCTTTAGTACAATCCTCCTGAGAAAACAAATCAAGTTGTTCAGTATATTGTACTCCAATACAAAAATTTGCAACACCTGATTTGAACAGCTGTTTTACTAATTTGAGTGTACACATGTGTTTGGCAGACATCTTCTTGACTTAAACCAGGTGTGGTCATAGCCAGTGAAACTGTTTCAAATTTTGAAAGGCCATTTAAACTTCACATGCAGTGGGACACTCTGCATGACACCGTAGGCTATTATTTTTGATACACAAAATAATTATTTAAAAGTTATAGTTTCTTTGGTCTCTAGAGGTGGATACTTCAATTTGTATTTGTGGCAGGGTGCTCCATCATTTTAAGCAAATCACTCTCATGGGCTTTGGATTTAGTCAGTTGTTAGGGAAACAGTTAGCCAGAAGCTCATATGTGGACCAGAGGTAATACATATTGGCAGGTGTGGATGTGCTGGAGACATATGTCAGAGAAAGTTTGCTTTATTTGTATGTGAAGTAGAGTGAGGAAGTGGATAAAGTACATTATTTTGTGTGTTTGAATGGGAGAGTTTATTGCTGTAGTGAGGTCATGGTGGTTTTTTTGCTATTCGTTTTTATTCATAGGTAGTTTTTGTTGTTGATTTTTACTTTTGAGAGTTATTTGAAAGAGATGAACTGCTGAGAGGAGGCAGAAAAACTTACTTTATAGATACATTTCTAGAAATTTTAGGGTCAAATACTGTGGTTTTAGACACAAATAAACAATTTTAGCTCAGATTTGAGAAGATAACCCATTTGTTTCTGTTCTCCCTCAGACCTTGTACCACAGAAAGTGGGGCATTTCATTTTGGAGTATCAGGAAAAACATGCCTGGCACGGACATTACTTATCTCTTAAGAAACTCCATTTAGAAATAGACCATCCCTTAGGTAGAAATAGACCATCCCTTAGGATGATTTAAGTGGCAAAGGGCTGGGGGAGCTGAGGCACCAGCAAAGGGAGACCTGGAGTTGCCACTACAGGGACACGCTAGATTATAAGAACAAGTAACACTCCTTTGTAGACTCCAAGTAATAACGAGAGGACATTCTGTTTTGCTGAAAAGTTTGAGATGCAGCAATAATAAGAATGAAACTCAAGCTTTTATAATATGGAAACGTGACTTTATATTTATTCAAAGGTTGGTGAGGCCTGAATATTTGGGCTACTCTTGATTTGAATTTCATAGTAGGAAAGGAAGTAGGATCAGTCATTACATTCACATACTTGATGTGTTTGATCAATAGGTAACCTTTATTAACGGAGGGATTATCCTTGAGAGTATAAACACAAACAATTACTGTTCAGCATTTGCCAATTGCCTTTTGCTTAAAGGCATTTACTTTTTGATGGGAGCCTGGTTAATATCAGTATTAACAAACAACTGGCTAAAGAGCAAAATGATATTGAAAATCTATCTGATAATGAGCATCATCCTAAATACAGCCCATTGACAAGTTGCATACATAAATGTCCAAAGAGAGGAGAAAATGGCAGGATTGGCTGCAATTTGGATTTCAGCCCTAATTACATTGCTTTCACATACATACATACTAAGCAGTTTGGGGGACATTATAGCATTATAGATCTTGAGGAAACCAAAATGTGTGGAAACAAAAACACAATGACTTTGAAAAATGAGAAATACCATCCTAGCTGTAGATTAATTACAGGTAATATAAGTGGGTATGAGTTTTAACTTTGAAATTCTTTTTTTAACTTAGAAATAATCTAATAAGCAAAATCTTGAACTAATAGGTTTTTAAACTAAAATCTCACAGTAATAAGAAAACAGTTTTCCAACAATTCAGCGTTTCTCACTGATATCAATGTTGCAATGGGCATTTCAAGCATTTTTTAAAATGTTGCATACTCTCAGGACAGAGGATACAGGTTACAATGCCAGTTTCCTTTTTTAAATGGATGTAGTTGAAGTCACAGTTCACCGCTGTGTCTCTGACAGAAGCGCCCAGATTGGGCATTTGACATGTCACTTAACATGTTACCTAAGCTAACAGGCTTCTTTATAAAGAGAGTTAGAAAAGCATAAAATAGCAAACACATTTCTATCACAGAGTTGGGTCTTTTATTATTTGGAGTTATTCCCTGTTTCTTTCCCAAGTGGTTCTTTTAAAGGAGTCAGTTTATACTTTGCACTGTCTTTCGGACAAATACATAATGGCTAGAAGCACATTTAAGAATCTGTACCATAAGATAAAAATAATGGCAGTAACAGGGAGCTGTAATAAGTGCTGGTAATCTAAAAATGCATAAAATTTAAAATGGCTTGTTTGAGCCAGAATTTCCTAAAGAGATAGCTTACAAAATTATTTGCTATATTTTAAATAAAATTGGGAAAATATTACAGTATTAATTGTGGCTCACAGTATTTATTAGGTATAAATAAAGAGATTATAGAGATTAATTGTTAGTAAAAATTAGTAATAATTGATAAAAAATATATCTTAAGTATTAAATGTGTATGTCATATTCTGGAAACAAATGTGTCACCTGAATATGTTCAAAACATAAACTAAAATATGTAGAAGGTAATCCTCCTAAATATGTAAACTCAGTATATCAACATTTCTTATAAATCTATAGAAAACTAATTTCATGACTATATTGAATAAACTCTTGTTTATTCTGATAGAAATGATCTTAACATGAAATCATTGAAACTTATTCAATTTCTAAGATATTTTTTTCTTAAGATTCTATGTCCATTTTAGGGACCAGTTTGAAATGTGAGCAACAAATTTTCAGTGTGTTAAGATACATGAAGATAGTAATTATAAAAAAAATATATATATTAATGCAGAAGGAGTCCTGAATTTTTATACTATCTTCACTTTTGAGTTATTTCTTAAATGTCCAAATAGTGATTCTAAAAAATGCTAAGTAATTGGGGTATTATTTTACTTGCTTAGATGTAAATGCATTCTCCGTACTGCTTTTCTTTTTCCAAAATGGGTATTATTTATCTTTTTCTTTTTATTTCCATCAAAAAATGTTTTATGAGATCCTCAGAGCACTTTATCATTATATAAATCTTGTAGTATGTCTGCAGAATCCCCAGGAGATCATTCCCTGGTGGCAAGCAGACATTCTAAGAACTTGATCTGAATTAAAATCTGATTTACTAGACTGAAAAAACATTCACAGAAATGCAAAAATATGTATTATTTTTGTTTCATATCTTGTAATTCAAAGAAATTACTATAATAAAAAATATTAACCATTATCAGCTGTAAAGAAAATAATAATGATGTTTCCTGAATGTGTTTTTTAAGGTATTTGGCATAATCTTTAAATAATTAACAAAAATGTATTGAGTGTAGAATACAAGAAAAATTTTAAAAATTATTTTACTCAATGAGTTGAAGAATAAGACTAAAAGTGATTCATCGATATGTGACACTGCCACTTATGATATTTTTGTCTTGATAATAGTACATGGGTATTATAGTTTTAAAATCAGAAAATAAAATGTGTTTATTATTTTCAAATGTATATAAATGGTCATAATCTACTGATTAGCAAATTAGGAATGCTATAGAAAATATACCCTTTAGCAGTTGTATGATTATGATATTATCTATGAAGATATTTAAGATGTTAGGATTCTGAGAGTCATCTTACAAAAGTTAAATGTATCTCTGGATATTAAATTTCAAGCAAGATATTCGGCCATCAGACAAAGCTATGAAGATATGCAAAATAATTCATGTTCTCACATATGGAATTGGAAGCCAAGTATGACTACATTAGAATAGTAGTATATTACTTATTTTATTTTATTTTATTTTTGTTTTATGTCTGTCATCTCAGGGTCTAATAGAATTTGCACCACAGTTAAAGCTGGAATATTTTTTTATTTAATGAAAACAAAATAAGTAGAACCCATCATGACAAAATATGGACACATTTCTTGCCTTTGTGAGGATTACAGTCAGATGTTGGAATACGAAGAAATAGAATGAATGGGACAGCATAATAAGTACTCAAATAGGGGTATTTAGAGAGGGTTATGAGAGTGTCAAGAGGAAACCCTACCCAGAAACGAAGTAAGAGGATACCAGTGAGAGTTTCCAGAGAGAAAAACCATCAAAACTAAGACTTAAGCTAAACCAGAGTTGATTTTTCAGGCATAGCAAAAGGTACAGAAGATCCAGATGTGAAAGAGAACTTGCAGAGTTTTCAGAAATTAAAAAACAATGCAAAACAAACAACAAGGTTGGATTATGGGATTGTGTGTGGGAGGGTGGAGGCTTTCAGGACATGGCTCTGAAAAGAAAAACAGTTCAAAATGGGTCTTGTATGTTTTGACAGCTTTAGATTTTTATTCTTAAGTTATTGTTAAATCAATGTTGAGTGCTTATGTTATTATGCCTTTGCAAATATTAATCATATCTAAACATTTTAGTGTGTTATGTTCATGATTCTTTATTACTTTTTTGTGGGTTTAGCTAATAATTAAATACATTATTTTATAATTTATTTAATTGTCTTTGTACCAAGTTAACTTTTTGCATAACTTCCAATAGCTTCTTAGTATAATATTTCTACATGGTCTATACCTTTTATCTGTTTTATGTTTCTTATGGAATTTATATGAACTTCTAGAAATCATATTTGTTTTCAATTTTTTACCTTCAACCTTTTAATTATCTATTCTATTTATCTTTTGGAAAATTTTTGAGGTTTTAACTCATCTTCTATCCTGTTAAAGATGTTATCATGTTTTAATTTCCAAGAATTCCTTTTTATCCTCTATATTTTT
>NW_017732327.1:141312-148037 GCF_001890085.2 Hipposideros armiger | reverse complement strand
CAGCCCAGCTCCAGGTTGAGCTGTTGTTCAGCATCTTAGATGTAGAGGGCATTGTCACTGGCCCTCATATGTGGGATCCGAACTGGGGCCCTCTGGCGTCCCAAGCCAGTTCTTAACCAACATGCCACTTGGCCGGCCCTAGAACTTCTTTTTAAAATTAAAGTTTATTGGGGTGACAATGGTTAGTAAGTTATGTAGGTTTCAAGCATGCAATTGTGTAATACATCATCTATATATCATGTTCTGTGTTCACCACCCAGAGTCAGTTCTCCTTCCATCACCATATATTTGACCCCCTTTTCCTTCATCTAGCACCCCACCTGCCCCCCTTAACCTCTGGTAACCACTAAACTATTGTCTGTGTCTATGAGTTTTTGTTCTTTATTTGTTTGTCTTGTTCCTTTGTTGCTTTCAGTTTTATATCACACATATCAGTGAAGTCATATGGTTCTCAACTTTTTCTGTCTGACTTATTTTGCCTATTTTAAGTCCTGATTTTAAAATATCTGTGATACATTGTAGAAATAACAACCCCTTGTGTATACAGCAACACATCCTATTATTATATGAATTCAGGGCATTTATATTCATTTGCGTACTGGAAAGAATTACTACACAGAGCATGCCCAAATCTTTCAAATACAATTTTTGATAAAACTTTCTTCCACATTTGCGTTATGAGTTGCAGAATTGATACCAGCCTATGTAGGCCACTCCTATCCATTCCATAAACACTAATCAGAACATTTTTCAGTTGCACTTGATCTATGGGTAACCAGAACTCAATATAGATTCATACTGAATTGGACTTAACTTCTGCCTCTTACTCTGTTTTACACATGTGGCTGAGAAGCAGTAGGCGTTTCCCCTTCTTACTGGGTATAGTTATTGCAATTGCTCTCTTTCAACTACTTGTGAGGTTCCAATTTGATCAATAGGAAATAAAATTGCAAAATCCTAAGTAGGTAAATAAAAACAACATTTAAAAAATAGATTCCTAAGCACATTACTTAAATAGCTTCCTCCATGGGAATCCTTATTCATATATTATTCTCTCTCCTTTCATTTTTTTATATTTTTTATTTGCTTCTTAGCATTTGGCATATTTGTAAGTATTTATTTATTGCATGTTGCCTACATATACTGGTCCATGGATCCTTTTTTATCATTATTACCTAAATATTCTGCTCCATTGCACAACAATTATAGCATCTTTATTACTGCAGATTTATTTTATAGTACTGAAGAATTTATGAGTGTTAGTGCTTTAGGACAGGAGACTGATTGAATATAACCGTATATCTCTTTCCTTTCAGGACTATCCACACATTAAAATGTATAACTTTTTGAGGGTAGCAAGCATATCTATCTTGTTTATTTGGTTATTTGGTAGTATATTTGCATGTGTTCAGAACAGAGCTCACATACACTAGATGTTCAAAAAATATTTGTTGAGTGAATCAATTAACCTTCTTATAAACAGAAATCTTAGACACTCTTAAAGCTTCATTTTACAATAGTTTTAGTCAATATGTAGGAATGGAAATACTTCACTTTGAGAGAGTGTGGCTCAATATTTTACAAATTTGNCATTCACAGAAATGCAAAAATATGTATTATTTTTGTTTCATATCTTGTAATTCAAAGAAATTACTATAATAAAAAATATTAACCATTATCAGCTGTAAAGAAAATAATAATGATGTTTCCTGAATGTGTTTTTTAAGGTATTTGGCATAATCTTTAAATAATTAACAAAAATGTATTGAGTGTAGAATACAAGAAAAATTTTAAAACTTATTTTACTCAATGAGTTGAAGAATAAGACTAAAAGTGATTCATCGATATGTGACACTGCCACTTATGATATTTTTGTCTTGATAATAGTACATGGGTATTATAGTTTTAAAATCAGAAAATAAAATGTGTTTATTATTTTCAAATGTATATAAATGGTCATAATCTACTGATTAGCAAATTAGGAATGCTATAGAAAATATACCCTTTAGCAGTTGTATGATTATGATATTATCTATGAAGATATTTAAGATGTTAGGATTCTGAGAGTCATCTTACAAAAATTAAATGTATCTCTGGATATTAAATTTCAAGCAAGATATTCGGCCATCAGACAAAGCTATGAAGATATGCAAAATAATTCATGTTCTCACATATGGAATTGGAAGCCAAGTATGACTACATTAGAATAGTAGTATATTACTTATTTTATTTTATTTTATTTTTGTTTTATGTCTGTCATCTCAGGGTCTAATAGAATTTGCACCACAGTTAAAGCTGGAATATTTTTTTATTTAATGAAAACAAAATAAGTAGAACCCATCATGACAAAATATGGACACATTTCTTGCCTTTGTGAGGATTACAGTCAGATGTTGGAATACGAAGAAATAGAATGAATGGGACAGCATAATAAGTACTCGAATAGGGGTATTTAGAGAGGGTTATGAGAGTGTCAAGAGGAAACCCTACCCAGAAACGAAGTAAGAGGATACCAGTGAGAGTTTCCAGAGAGAAAAACCATCAAAACTAAGACTTAAGCTAAACCAGAGTTGATTTTTCAGGCATAGCAAAAGGTACAGAAGATCCAGATGTGAAAGAGAACTTGCAGAGTTTTCAGAAATTAAAAAACAATGCAAAACAAACAACAAGGTTGGATTATGGGATTGTGTGTGGGAGGGTGGAGGCTTTCAGGACATGGCTCTGAAAAGAAAAACAGTTCAAAATGGGTCTTGTATGTTTTGACAGCTTTAGATTTTTATTCTTAAGTTATTGTTAAATCAATGTTGAGTGCTTATGTTATTATGCCTTTGCAAATATTAATCATATCTAAACATTTTAGTGTGTTATGTTCATGATTCTTTATTACTTTTTTGTGGGTTTAGCTAATAATTAAATACATTATTTTATAATTTATTTAATTGTCTTTGTACCAAGTTAACTTTTTGCATAACTTCCAATAGCTTCTTAGTATAATATTTCTACATGGTCTATACCTTTTATCTGTTTTATGTTTCTTATGGAATTTATATGAACTTCTAGAAATCATATTTGTTTTCAATTTTTTACCTTCAACCTTTTAATTATCTATTCTATTTATCTTTTGGAAAATTTTTGAGGTTTTAACTCATCTTCTATCCTGTTAAAGATGTTATCATGTTTTAATTTCCAAGAATTCCTTTTTATCCTCTATATTTTTTATTAAATATGCTCCAAATTTTAATATCTTTTGTTTCACTTTTATGAAAGTCACATATAAACATGATTTTCTGGATCAATATTTAAAAAACGACTTAAGAAACCAAGTTCCCCTGGTGACTTCTTTTTACCATTCCTCAGTTCCTCACATCATCTGGAATATTGACTCACTAATTGTTTGTTATTTTTCTGTTTCCATTTATAAATTACATTCATACAGTGTTGTCTTTAATTAATTTTAGAAAAAAAAATTGACTTCCTGTATAGTAGATGAGAATTTAGATCTTTGGCAGTGCTATTCTTTTTGCCTTTATTTTCCCATCATCCTACTGTCATTATGAGTATATTAAGTTTTTGTTAAATCAATGTTGAGTACTTATGTTATTATGCCTTTGCAAATATTATTCATAATTAAACATTTTAGTGTGCTGTGATTACGATCCTTCATTACTTACTTGTCAGTTTAGCTAATAGTTGCCTTATTTTATAATTTATTCCATTTTCTTCATACCCAGTTAACTTTTTACATAACTTCCAATAGCTTCTTAGTACAATTTTTATACATGGTGTATTCCAATCACATATTTGATGGAAACATGAATTTCCTCAGGCTTCCATAACAAATGATCACAAACTGAATGATTTATTGTCTGGGGTCTAGAAGTCTGGACTCTAGAAGTCTGAAATCAAAGTGTCAGTAGGGACACAGTGCCTCTGAAACCTGTAGCAGAAAGTCCTCCTTGCCTCTGCCTAGCATCTGGTGGTTTGCAGCCATGCTTGTTGTCTCAGCTGGCCGCTTCAGCACTTCAATCTCTATGCACTTCAATGTCTTTCCTCACAGGCATTCCCCCACCCACCCCTCCAGCCCTCCCACTGGGCCCCTGCCTGTGTCACTGGATCTCTACTCCTTTGAAAGGCACTTATTATATTGGATTAAGTGCCCATCCTACTTCAGTGTGACCTCATCTTAACTAACTACATCTGCAGCAAAGAGATCTACATCTCTTTCCAAATAAGGTCACATTCGGAGGTACTGGGGTTACAACTTTAACATATTATTATTTTTTTTTTTTAGAAAGGGAGGTGTCACAAGTCAACCCATAGTAATGGCTCTCCTTTTTTTTTTCTTTTAACATTGAAAATATTCCCTTTGGGAATCTCAATTTCTTTCTATCCTAATTACTTTCTTTCAGGTCTATTGCAAAGTTATCACTGGGAACTTTTTATGCTGACATCCTGGAAAATGTTTCTTTGTCCTTCTCCTGAGTTGGATTATCGGGATCTCATGAATGCTTCCAGTGGCTTCATCAGGTATGTCTCATATTGTCATTTACTCTAATTAAATGGCAACAATAGTGGTAGCAACAACATAGCTAGCTCAGTAACATGATTGGAACAGGTGAAGAGAAAATAATTAGCAGTAATGTCAACAGGAAAAATTCTTCCCAAGTGTTCACAATGAGAAAAGTAAAACAGCATGGAAGAAAAGTTAAGAACCTTTGAGCTGGTTCCAGAAATGACAACTTCTAGCAAACATAACTTTCAAAAGACAAATAGGAAATGAAAATGTCTAAAACTTAAGGAAACCATAGAGGGAAAGTGGCTAAAACTGAAATAAGACATATCCTCAAATTAAAACTTTTTTAAGTTATAAAAAATGTATACATTCTCTGGTGAAATATCAGAACACCAAAGAGTAATGAGAACATCTAAAATGCTTTCAAATAGAAAATATATGTTGCCTTATCTATATCTATATCTACACATATATAGATTTTATATATAGTTAAGAAGTAATGTATTATATTGTTAAAGTGATGAATAAAACTAATTAAAAATGTATAGTTATATACCCACCATACCTTTAAAATGTGAGGTCAAAATAAAGACATTTTTAGAGATTAAAATTATCAGAAAAATTACCTGTTATTATTTAGTCTAAAAAATTACTAGGAGAAGACAAATGCCAGTAAATATTTTATTAAAGTATTAAATATTAAAATAAATACAAGACTAATAAGTGCCAACAAAGAAGTAATTATAAAAGTATTAAAATAAATTATTTCAAACATTGATTATAAAAATATTATAATATTTTTATTATGAGGTCTAGATGATATTACCATTGAAGATGGTGATGGAGAAAGAAAAGAAAGCAGGGAAAATTGAATGAATGTTAAACTTCTTTCTAGTTATGAATAAGATTCAGGCACTCATTAACTCCAGCAATATTAACAATTTTAAGGACAACCATTAGGAGAACAGAGATTAAATATACAACTTCAAAAATTTTAGAAAGAAGAGAAATAGAACAAAGTTACTAACTATATCAAATACAAGAAGGCACCAAAATGACAAAATAAGGAAAAGAAAACCATGTTGAACAGTAAACAGTAAAATGGCAGTGTGTATCCAAAAATATCATTTTTTTTTAAAAGATTTTATTGGGGAGTTGGGGGAAGGGGAACAGCATTGGGGAATCAGGGAAGGGGAACAGACAAGTTGCTGTTCTTTTGTTCTTCAGTCTGGTTGTGGAGGACGTCGCTTCACTGGCCCATATTGGTATTGTCATTGCGCTCTTCCCGGGTGAGGCAGTCGCTCGCCGGCCATTGTATGGCCACACACGGAGGCTCATGGCAGCTCATGCTGGCTGCCAGCCACTCTTGATAGCTCACAGAAGCCTACTGCAGCCCCACTGCAGCCTACACCCTCGCCGGTGACTCATGACAGCCCAGCTCCAGGTCGAGTTGTTGTTCACCATCTTAGCTGTAGAGGGTGCAGCATCACTGGCCCTCATGTGGGATCCGAACTGGGGCCCTGCTGCTCAGAGTTGGCGTACCAAGCCAACTCTTAACCAAAGTGCTGCTCAGCTGGCCCAAGGATTTGTTGAGTTTTTAATATTCATCTTTATTAATTTTATCCTGCCTGTACACATAAGGTGTTTTGAATAAGAGACATATTAGTTATTATTATACACATAATAATAAATGTGTTGCTCCTCCTTGCTCCATTTCTTACATCTAGGGTAACAAGGTGAAAACCAAATGGATCAATTCAATTCCCTACATGAATGAAAGTAACTCCATAGGCAAAGGATGGAGGAAAATGGATTTTCTCTACTTAGGTACAGGAGAGAGATACAGTGCCTCTTTCTTTCCCTTTCCTCCTTGGAAATGGAATGGAGAGGATCCTAGGTTTCCACTTTAAACTTTTGGAATATAAATGCTTCTTCCAAAGTCCAGATAAGCATCAGCATCTCTGGCTTTTGTGACCTGAAGATGTCCACAAAGTCCTGGCCATTATTTATCTTTGAAAACTAAATACCCAAGGAATAGTGCTCCTGAGTTTCTGGATTCTTGAGAGCTTAATTTAAGGGTTTAGTCTAGGTTTATCCACTGGCCTTTTCGGGGAGCTGAGAGAAATTTTACTATCCTTTTAGGATCAGCATAATCAACTCAACAAATGGCTACCAATTTAATACTTTTGATATGTGAAAAGAAAATCTTTCT
>NW_017732327.1:138051-138932 GCF_001890085.2 Hipposideros armiger | reverse complement strand
TATAATCTCTTTATACTCAGTCTATCCCTACAAATAATATTTGAAAATGACATTTATATAATATAGCCTACATAAAGTCCTTATTATGGGAAGTTGAATGTCTTTTTCAAAAAGCTTCAAAAGAACTTTCTTGAACCTTTATCCTCACCCATCTAATATCTCCTCCCCTTCCCTTTGGAGCAAAAGACATTTTAGAGAGCTGTGCACAAATGCTTTTTTCAGAACATCTATCTCCATGAGCCTTTCAACCCATTCTATTCTCTATTAAATCTTCTTTCTTTTTTCATTGAGTAATACAAAGTCAAAAAACTCCCCATGTTACTAAATACAGTGGTTGCCTTTTATCTCTTTTTATTCAGTGATTAAGGACTACCTGACATATTTGTTCACTCCTTCATGCTTGAAATGCTTTCTTCTCTGTTTCTGGAACACTCTTTACTTGAATTTTCCTTCTAGCTCACTGACAGCTTCTGCTCAATCTTTTCTCTTTTCCAAAATCCCATGTGGCTTGTGAATGGAGTATGTCATGTCTGTTTGTGGGCTCTCTTCTCTACATTAGCTCTCTTTCTCTAGATGGTATCAACCACTCCCATGTCTTTAAATGGTAATTATATGCTAATTACTTCACTTAATGGCTTCAGCCTTGAAGTCTCTCTCAAACTGTACAATTGCCTGCTTGAGCTCTCAGATCTCTCATAAACATTTTAAACTTAAATATCAGATTGAAACTCTTGAGTCTCCTTTCTCTCACATCCAAACCTAGTTTTTTTCACAAAATTTCATAGCTCAATCAATCAATGGAAACATCTCACATCTATTTTTTAAAGCCAGAAACCTTGGAGTTTCCATACATACATTAAAAAATCCTAACAATTTTTCAG
>NW_017732327.1:133644-134516 GCF_001890085.2 Hipposideros armiger | reverse complement strand
AAAATCCCCCAAACCAACAAAATCATTTTTGGTGAGGATATGGAACAATAGGAACTCTAATTCATTGCTGGTAGGAATGAATGTCAAATGGTACAGCCACTTTGGGAGACAGTGGCAGTTTTTTTTACAAAACTAAATATAGTGTTATTGTACAATCCAGCCATCATGCTTCTAGGAATTTTACCCAACTGATTAGTAAATATATGCTCACATAAAAACCTATACATTAATATTTGTAAATTTATTAACTATTGCCAAAAATTGGAAGCAAACACTATGTCCATCAATTGATGAATAAGCCGAATTCAATGCATCTGTACTGTAACACATGCAATAGTGTTATGTGTCTTACATAATAATATATTATTACTTAGTGATAAAAAAGAGTGACCTATATTAATCCATGCACAATCATGGATAAAATTAAATGCAAATTTTTAGGTAAGAAGCATGTCTGGAAACGCTAAGTACTCTATAATTCCATTCCTGTAATATCATGTAAAAGGCAAAACTATAGAGACATAAAAGAGATCCATGGTTGCCTGGGATTTGGACACACTCCAGATGTGTGGTATGGGAACGGGGAGACGAGGGTTCCTATATAAAGGAAATGGCAGTAAAACCTGATAGTGAAGGGAACTAGTAGAAATGATAGGGATTACATGTCTTAGCATTCTGGAAATCCCTACTCTTCAGAATTAGAAATTAATTTGATGTAAGAAGTAGATAAAATTAATATAGTATAAAATCCAAGTTTACTATATGTGCAACATATTTACATCCAACTGCCATGTCTCAAGAATACCCCAAACTCAACCTTTTCAAATTGGGCTCACAACCTTCCCTCTAATTTTATTCTCTTCCAATATTCC
>NW_017732327.1:126504-128849 GCF_001890085.2 Hipposideros armiger | reverse complement strand
GGAACATCATGCACACGTTTGAAGTCAGGCAATTGGAGTGGCAGGTGCCCTGATTGCTGTAAGTATAGGAATAGGCTCGTACCATTTAAATATTTCAGCACTCATCTCTAGGGGATTGATGAGAATTAGGGCAAATTTGGGGGCAAAGACAGAGGGTAGGTAGTGTTGGGTGATTTGCATAGTAGGATAAATGTTTAAAGATAAATATTTAAGCTCACTTTATGACTGACAAATTGCTTACTTTGCATTGTACACATAGAATTGATTGTTATTTTGTGGCATTGTTGGAGAGACTTACCCAGGCCTGAGTGTGTGGTTTAGAACCTGCCATTTTCTGAAAATGATGTGGGATTTTGGGAACAGGCTGATAGATAACGTTATATGCCAGGATCCAGGGAAAGTGAGGGGATGCCCGATTGATAAGTACCAGGTTATCCTACTTAAAACTCTGTCCTGATACTGTGGACAGAATGCTGGGTGGGGGTGTCTTTTAGTCCTTTATAATAGCTGATTACAAAAATACAGATCTGAAAGAGTAGGGTTGCTAAAGTTAATCCAGAAGGGTTTAATTTGGGGAGAGTATAATACCTGTTAGAATAGTTTGCATTGGTATTTCAGCTTTATAAATAAGGCATTCTACCATGAATGGGGTGTAAGCTATGCACAGAACTTACAACTCTGCATACCACTTAGGTAGTGGTTTAAAAGGTTTATTATTAGTGTGTAATTATTTGAGAGATTGCCTAAAGATCTGAGTCCTATAAGCCATATATATTCCCCCGTAGTAGAAGAAAAAGAGAAAAAATACATTGGAATGCACATGGGTCAGCATACCATAAATAATGTAAACTATAATCACACCTTACAGAGTGCAGTTAATACCTAGGTTTACGTTTTGAAAAAAATTTCCTTTGTTCTATATAAAGAAGATAGAGTAGTGGAAACACAAGTGGGTACAGGGAGAACAACAGGAGGTTATTGCAAGTGTCCAGGTAAAAGATGAAGGGTGCTTATATGAAGACTGAGTTGATGGAAACGGTATAATTAGATAGCTTTTAGAGATATTAAAAAGTTTCATTTTAGAGATATAAAACTTTTATACTGTTTACCTCAGGCATGGGGTCAAGAGAGGGGGATGTTATGGATGGTGGGTTTCTGATTTAAGTAATTGAACCAATGGTGTACAGTTCACTAAGGAAAGGAACTGATGAGGGCAGGTTTGTGTGTGTGGTGTGGTATGTGTGTGTGTGTGTGTGTGTGTGTGTGTGTGTGTGTGTGTNTTTTTTTCCATTTGATTTCTACTTATTCTTCAGATCACAACTCAATTGCCAAATTCTTGAATTAAGAGTTCCCTCATCTTCCAAAATGTTCAAACCTCCCTATCATATGATTTCATGGGAACATGTACCTTTCCTTTATAGTACTTATCACATAGTACTCTTACATTTTTGTTTGGTTATTTTATTAATATCAGCTTCTCCCATTAGAAAATCACTATGTATAAGCACCATGACAGTGCCTGAATAAATAAAAATTGTTAAGCTTCAACTTTGGTATAAAAGCTGAGCAAAAATACAATTGTCCCCATCATCGTGTACACACTAGATTTCATGATTCAATCATTATAATCCTTTCCTTGTACAATCATTGAAGGTCTTTTTCTTTTTCTTCTTGCTTTGTATGTATGTAGCATACTCTCAATTTTAGAGAAAGCCAAACACTAATTACCAATGAGCCTTTAGTGCCACCAAATAATATTAAGACCTTATGCTCTAATTTTTTTTAGAAAACTTTTATATCATATCCTCTCTTTTCAAGTCTTTCACAATCCTCTCCCACTGCTCTCCACCACTGATAATTTTTCTTCCTGTTGCACTGAGAAGGGAATTTGCAAAGCTTCCCCAGTGTATTAACACATATTATAGACATACCTATACCTATTCTCATGCTCTTTTACTCAATCTACTTATATGGATGTTTTCATGTTCCTATCTAATGAATATACTTCTACTAGTTCACTAGCCCCAGCCTTCTTACTAAAAGGCAATTCTTTTCTCTAACCTTCCTATCATCAATTTTTACTCTATGCAAAATCATTTTATTAGCAATTAAACATGATTTAGTTTTAAAGAAAAATTTCCTCTCTTAACAACCACATCTCCCTTCATCTATTGACACTTTTACCTACTACTTTACAGCAAACATTACTCCAAATTGTTACCTACTCTTTCTCTTTTTTTTTTTAAGATTTTTTATTGGGGTATTGGGGGGAAGGGAACAGTGCTGGGGAATTGGGGGAAGGGGAACAGACAAGTTGCTGTCCTTTTGTTCTTCAGTCTAGTTGT
>NW_017732327.1:83722-122509 GCF_001890085.2 Hipposideros armiger | reverse complement strand
AAATTCTGAGGTATTGTCTAGTCTGAAGTTACTAATTTCAAAGTCATTCTGTTCATCGGTACAAATCAGACAGGGGCATTAATGTGATCTCTTATATTAAAAACAAACAAACAAACAAAACCCAAAATTACTAGAAAATGAACTAAGACCCATAATTAGGACTGGTGTAAACTTTTTTCTTTCTTTTTTTTTTTGTGAATGGCCATGCATACAGTCAATATTTTAGACTTTGCAGGCTATATGGTTTCTGTCACAACTACACACATTGTCATTGCTGTATATAATTGGCTATAGACAATAATAAATGAGTGATAATGGCTGTGTTCTGATAAAATTTTATTTACAAATTTAGGAAGCAAGCTGATTTGACTGATGGCCATCTTTTGCTGACCCATGTACTAGGCTCCTTTATCTAAACATCAGGTAAGTGAAATTGGTAAAGCAGAAAAAGCAGATAGGAGACAAAATTAATTGAGGGCTGTGTCAGAAATGCAGATGGAAGAGACAATTCTAAGAAAAGAACAAAATTATGAATTTAAAAAATCCCATTAGATTTAGCCACATGCTAGCCATTACCTTGTTAAAATTTATTTTAAAGGTATAATGGGGAACAAAACATTGCAATGAGTTAAAGAAAGAGTGGAAAAGGGAGAAATAAACACTATAAATACAGATAACATTTTAAAGAGTTTTCTGAAAGTGGACATAAAGTGGATATAAAATGGATAATGAGACACTTCATTTTACATCAAGATTGTACAATAGACACTTATTTGTACTCTCAAGTTCAAGTTCCCTTCTTCATTTTGTGCTGATTAATTTAAGCTAGAGGCTTTGGCCCTTGGTGGTGTTGCATCTGTTGATTACAATGTCAAGGTTTAATAAAGCTCTTTCCCAAACCCTACCCATCACTAGAGAGTTAAGGCCATTTTAGGAATACAGTTCTTTAAGGCGTGTGTGTTTGGAAGTATTTCTTTCAGTGACTGTATACTCTACCAGTGACATTGCTGTATTAGAAAACAACAGAAATAAATGAATTTTACTAAATCTGAACTTTTTTGTTAATTTGTTAGTAAACCAGTTGTAAGCTGGCACACGTTGTGATTCAGAAATGCAGTTAAACTTGGTTTGTAACTTCAAGAATCTTAAGGTCTTCCAGTAATTTCTGGAAAATTGCCTATAGTTAACATGTGCTGTTGTCTGCTGTCACCATCCTGCTCTCTGCAGTCCTGTGTGAAATAAGCAGCTGCTTCACCTTTTTCCATAAAAGATTCCTTTCACCAATAGTTTTATGATTGTGATAATGACCTTCCACTACCTCCCTTTATTCAGCCTTAATCTACTTCACGTTTCTCTTCATAGACTCCCTGACTCTCTAAGGATAACAAACCCACTTTTCCAATGATCTCAAGACATGAATGCTTTTTGAGACATTTCCCACAAATGTGCGTTTGGTCTTCCTAAGGGAAAGGGTGTGCAAACTACAAAGAGTATAACAATTTCTTTATCTTGTTACATTTGTGTACATTCTTCTTTAGAAAGAATTGGGCATAGGATTTATGATAAAGGCCTTTCTTGCAGCCAGATTTTTATCTTATTTAAAAGGCAGTCCAAATTTCTACTTAAATTTATCTCTTTCAATTAAAAATGTGCATTCAATACTTAAGTGCAAAACTGCAAGCCTGCCTGAATTTTCTTCTTTCTTTTACAACCTAAATTATTTAAATAATCAATGTAGCACTTTCAAGTTCCTACAATAGTTCCAGGTTGCAGATTTAGGTAAGCATTATCTTTCATACAACTGGCATTGCAATTTAACATTATCTAATGACAATGGGCACCTAAAATGTACCCAGTTGTTTAGTTCATAAACTGTAACTTTATTTTACCTTTAGAGACTGATGGCTATTAGAGTCCTAATTTATTTAAAAATAGTAAATCCATATTTTAGACAGATTCATACTGATGAGCCCAAGCTCAAAAAGCATCTTCATTCTCGTGTGATCTAAAGACATTTTATATCCCATTGATAATGTATTCAAAATTTTAATGGTATTAAAATTATTTTTAGAATTCCATATTTTTCCAGAAAATAATACTGCATTTGTCTCCAATCTTGTGTACAGTATGGCTACAAATTGGTTATGCCATCTAAGTGAGGACTAACAGACATAGATTTCAATGCCAGAAACACGATTGAGAAAGTAGGGTAACTACATGTTATTAGTAAAAGGCCTGGGTACATTAAAAAAAATTGTAGTACCCATTTTATTTTCTCAGGTGCTTTTGAGAAAAAAAAAATTAAGACGTTAAAGATCCTTTGACTGACAATATTTTGGAAACATTAAGCTTCTAATAATTGCAGATAAATGAATAGATTACTTTAATGTTTTTTTGTTTTTTAATACTGAGCCAACTACATTGGAATCATGAATTTCCCTCAATTGGTTTTACTGTGTGTTGACAGATTATATACAGAGGGTGACAAAAAATGTATACACATTTTAAGAAAGGAAAAAACTGTATTAAAATTTTAATACTCAATAGATATCAATAACAAAAGATGAATACAAGTCATGTTGACTTCTGCAGTTGCAAAAGCTGCTCAGAGTGGTTACCATCAGCATAATTTTAATACAGTTTTTTTCTTTCTTAAAATGTGTATACATTTTTTGGGCACCTTCTGTATATTCTATCAATAGCTCCAGGATAAGGATGACAGTAAATGCAGGTAAAACGTAGGTGGTGCCCAAAAGCCTGGAATCACAGATTTACAGCAACCAGCGTTCTGACTGGAAGTCTAAATGAATAGGAGTTGTAGAGCACATTAAACTCACATGGAGAGCTTTCAAAGCTCCTGATACCCACACTGCGCCTAGATCAATTAAATCAGAACCTCTGGGAGTGGGAGCCAAGCATGGATATATTCTAAGTTCCCAGATAATTCGTTTGGGACTCAGGTTATAAATCATGGATTTAGATAATGAGGCAAAGAAATGTTGTTTAGGCATCTGTGCGAGAGAAATTTAATATTGTGCCTATTATTTGCTTATTTGAACAGCTTGTATGTGTTTTATTTCTTAGATAGATTCAGTCCTTAAAGAATATTGACCCAACACTTATAGATAAGATCAGTGAAGTTTATTAGTATTACTTGATTGTAGCAAGAAAGAGCTGATATGTCATAATGACTAGCCAAATTTAAAACTGGGCCAGAGGAGATAACTTTTAGAATAAGTAGAGTTATGTATTGAATAACCTTCAGTACATGAAGGTTATAATTGCCTCTCCTTGTACCTAGGTATTTATATTCCTTTAAATTTTGCTGTGATTTTGAATATGGAATACATAATTCTAAAATAACAATTAATGTCTTGGTTAGCTATTTAAATAAAAAATTAAAAACTGAATTAAAAAACATGCAAATAACTGCTTTTCTAAATGAACATCATCTTTACAAGGTTTGCTCCTGCAATCAAAATGTGATGACCAAGACTTTGAGTCAGGTTTGCCTATTCCAGCATTTCTTAAAGTGTGATTTACAGTTCACGTGAATCAGAATAAAACTGTTTATTAAAAGTGAAGATTCATGACCCCTGCCTCAGATGTACAGAATCATTGCTCTGAGTGAGAGGCTTTATAATTTACATTTTATTCACAAGCGTCTGAGAAGATTTTGGTGCACACTAAATTTTTAGAATCATTGTTTTACTTCCCTGTAATGTAAAACTATTTATAAATGTTTATGTGCTCTGGTAGGCCAGGAGAGGGCAGCAGAAAGCTGGAATTTATGGGAAAGAAGTAAAGACTTGAGGGACCTGGGAAGTCACCTAGAGTTTGGAAGAACATACATCTAGGAAAGTGGATGAGATATTTTTAACTCCAACTAAGAGGCAAATCTATTGGTGCATTCTGTTAGGTGCTTAAAAAGACCTTGAGAAGGTTGGAGGAACTAATTCAAAACCACATGTCATACACATACACACACACACACACACACACACACACACACACAAGCATACATAATAGAATACCTTGTTGCTATATAATTCTGAACAAACCATTATTTGTTATGTAAACTAAGAATAAGAGTACAAGTTTTCATTTTAACTTCTCTTATTCCTTCTCTGATGCTCTTCCTTTCTTTTTATAGATCTGAGTTTCTGACCATATTATTTTCCTTCTGTCTAAAGAACATCTTTTAACATTTCTTGCATGACAGGTCTACTGGCCACAAATTCCCTCAAATTTTGTTTGTCTGAGAAAGTCTTCATTTCTCCTTCAGTTTTGAAGGATATCTCCCCAGGGTACAGAATTCTACACTGGTGTGTGTTTTTGTCTCTCAACACTTTAAATATTTCACTCTAATCTCCTTTGCTTGTATGGTTTCTGAGGATAAGTCAGGTATAATTCTTATCTTTGCTGCTTTATAAGTAAGCTATTATTTCCTCAGGCTTCTTTCAGAATTTTTTCTTTATCTTTGACTTTCTGTAATTTAAAAATGATATGCCTAGGTATAATGCTTTTGGCATTTATCCTGCTTGGTATTCTCTGAGCTTTCAAGATCTGTGGTTTGGTGTCTGACATTAAATTGGAGAAAGTCTCAATCATTGTTGTTTCAAATATTACTTCTGCTCCTTTCTCTTTTGCTTCTTTTTCTGGTATTCTCATCACACATATGTTGCACCTTTGTTAGCTTTACCACAGTCTTTGGATATTCTGTTCTACTTTTTTTTTTTCAGTCTTTTCCTCTTTGCTTTCAAGTTTTGGAGGTTTCTACTGATATGTCCTCAAGCTCAGAGATTCTGTCCTCAGCCAAGTTCAGTCTGCTAATAGGCTCATCAAAGGCGTTCTTCATTTCTATTCCAGTTTTTTTTTTTTTTAAGGATTAGCATTTGTTTTTGGATTCTTCCTTAATAGTCCCACCTCTCTGCTTACATCACACACAATTCTTACATGCTGTCCACTTTATCCATTAGAACCCTTAGCATGCTATAGTTGTGTTAAATTCCTCATCTGATAATGCCAACATCCCTGCTAAGTCTGGTTGTGATGCTTGCTCTGTGTTTTAAGATTGTGTTTTATTTGTTTGTTTTTTGTTTTTGTTTTGTTTTTTGTATGTCTTGCAACATTTTCTTGATAGCTGGACATGATGTACTGGGTAAAAGAAGCTGCTGTGAATAGGTCTTTAGCTATGTGGTGGGGAGGTGTGGGGGGAGGAAAAGCACTCCATAGTTGCATGATTAGGGCTCATTCTTTTAGTCAGCTCATGCCTCTGGACTGTGACCTTCATAGGTGTTTCTCAGTTTTTGTTTTTGTTTTTCTTCCTCCTTAGGTGGGACGGGATGACTAGGTATTTCTCTTCTCTCCATCTGGAAGGCTAGTTGTGGGCTGCAGCTGAGTGTATCCCTACCTCCAGGTGACTTAGGCTCTGATGATACCCCAGCAGGTTAGGCTCTGCTTAACTAGCTTCCCCTGAGGGCAGGCCTTGTCATGTAGGGCAGGGTGCTTTGGCTTATTGCAAAATGGTTCCTTTTGCCCTCTCTCCATGGGAAGGAAAAGGGGATTTTGCTCTGATATTTACTGTGTGAACCTAGTCTAGTTAATGGAGGTAAAACTCTAAAAAGCATGGGGACCCTTTTGTGACTGAGTCCCCTTGAGTGTTTAACTCTCAGATTTGTCCATGCGTTGCCTCTAGCGGTTTGTCCAATGCGGCCATGTTTTCCAACGCCAGCACTTGTTTCCACAGAGGTTTCTGCTTTGGTAAGTTGTTCTCTGTATAGGCCTGTCAGTCTCTCCAATTTTGGGGTCAGTGGTTTGCCCTGTGACTTCACTTCTCTTAGGAATTAAAAGTGTTGCTGATTTTAAGATTGTTGAGCCTTTTACTTGTTGGTAGGATGGAGTGGCAACTTTCAAGTTCTTTCCATGGGAAACTGAAAACCAGAAGTCCGTGTATTTTCAACCTACTTCAGTACTTAGGGCTGACATACATGATTATTTTTATTCCTCTTGTTTCAGTCTTCCAAATCCTTATTCCTCCAATCTCTCCCATTTCTGTGCAAACTCAAATTCCTATAATAAAGCTCTTTGACTGTAGTAATTAAGGTTGGCTCTGTTTCACTGCTCAAGATAAGTAACGGTACCCTTCCACACCATAGTGGAGCAATAGTCAAAAGGAAAACTTGCTAGTACTGATCCTGTGATTATTCAAAATTTGAATATTTTTTCATCATAGATTTTTAAAAATCAATTTGATTTCTTTAAATCTAGCTTTAGAATATTTATTTCAATTAACAAGCTTTCTGGTGGACTCTTACATTTTGCTCCAAAGGAGAGCCCTCACTTGTCTCACCTTGGTCCCTGCCCTGGCCCCTGGCATATGTGTCATGTGAAGGTGTAACAGTGTTCACTACTTATTTCCTTGTACAGTCAGAGTAATGATATGATGTGCAAAATTTATTCAGAGTAAATTATGACAAGAATAGACATGAATTTACATAGCTCCTGAGGTAAGATGATAAATACATATTGATGTATATTGTTATCTTTGTCAGGTCAAAGCAAACTTATTCTGGTTTTCTTTACTAACAGATCACACGTGTGTGTGTGTGTGTGTGTGTGTGTGTGTGTTTGCTTGATAGTAGCTGCATATCAAGTATCAGGACTGTGTTGATTTTCTCCAGTAAAAAAATTGTATCTGGAGCAGGAACTGCAAATGGAGTCAAACATGGTTACGTTTACAATAATACACTGTCATTCTGCAATAATTTTCTTCACAAACAGGCAAGTTAAGTGGAGCTGTGGTAGGAATCACCATGCTTTTCTCCTTTAAGTCTTTGATGGAGATAGACAGCTTTGCCATTTTTTTAGGGGTATAGTTTTGGATTGGGTTCACTATTTTTATAGGGAAAGCAGTTTTAGTGTTTTCCCTTGGCAAATCCTTCCCATAATAGCCCTTGCTACATAGATCAGAGAACCAGTAAGGGGATTCTTCTAGTTATTGAATATTTATGTTTCAACTGTGCATTCTAGAACTGAGAAAGTAACCACACTGAACTTGCCATGAGATAAACCTAAACCGAAACTTCATTAATAAACTGCACTCACCGGACCCCACTTGAATGGCAGGGTAGTATTTTGGGTTCTAGGGAATTAATGTCAATTCAGAGCTTAGTCCAGTAGTTTCTGAAAAGTCCAGGCATTTCCCTTTTCCTAATGCACAGTCATCCTGCTGTGACTCTCTCTCTTTTGGTGACTGAGGTCCCCAGTTTGGAAAAATAAAACAAATGAATCTATAAAGATTATTATTTATAGATTATCATCATCACTATTTTGTTATTTACAAATGGGAACAATGGTAATGGGAATAGGCCAAGTACTTTGAGGTTTAGCAGGGAAAGTGTACTGATCACTCATAGTTTTCTTGAATTCCATTAGGACTTGGGATAGAGGTGATAGAAATGGGTATAGTTGATACAAGGATTATGGATTTCATCCTTGTTATACAGGTTCTCATTCCTCTTGGGGGCTTTACTCAAGGTCTTGAGAATCCATTTTTATAAAGAGGGAAGGGAACCACCAGTGAAGATGCCTGTCTTTTGGGATCATAGGAAAGGAGCAAATGAGTTTCAAACACCAAGGATTAAGGATTAGAGACTCTCTCTCCTTTTGGAGGATTTAAGCTTTGTGGTTCTTATATTGTCAAACAAAAGAAAAAAAAAACAAAAAACACTTTCATTCCTTTAGCAATTCCTCAACTTTTTGACAATTAGAGATTTATGCTTTTTTTTTTTTTTTTTTTTTTTTTTTTTTTTTTTTTTTTTTTTTTTTTTAGCTAAGCCATCCTGCCACCAGTTGGCAGCTCAGTAGCAGCTCAGCTCAGGCTGGACTCGAACTGCTGTTGCTCAGAGCTCAAACCTTTGAGCGAGCCCTTAACCAACTGAGCCACTCAGCTGGCCTGAGATTTATGCTTTTTAATTATATCTTTTTAAAGAATTGAGCACCTCTGTGTTTTAAAGTTTGGGGAGGTGGCTATATTTATTTTGTAGGATAGTTTTAAATATTTGGAATTACTGGATAAAAGGAACAAATAGCTTTAAGTTTCTTTATTCATAGTGCCAAATACTTTCCCCCAAAACTGTTCGATTTTCACTACCATAACTGTACATAACACACATTTAAACACAACTTATCTTTTGCCATTAAAATGTAAAAATCTGTCAGTTCTGAATACTACTTTTATATTATATGTGTAAAAATAAGGTTGACAAATTGTCTATATGAACCAGTTTTCAAATTAATTTAATTTTATCTTTTGTGTAATGTTTCTTTATATCCTTTACTCATGTATATTGGGAAATTAGCATTTTCTAATGATTTATGAATTTTATTCATTAAATTGTTTTATCCTTTGCCTTTGATAATTGTTATAATTATGACCCTTTTTTTAAGATTTGTTATCAGAAAACCTTTGAGTGGATATGTATTGTGTCCTATTTTGTTTGTTTAGAGTATTAGTTTTCCTAATTTTTTTTTCTGATTTTATTGGGAGTGTTAGACATCTTAATGTTAAGTAATCTTATTGCTTAAGGATGTTTAATTAAAAATATAGCTAACATACAATATTATATTAGTTTCAGGTGTACACTACAGGTTTACAAAATTTGTATACCTAAAAAAGTGATCACCATGATTAGTGCCACAACCATCTGACACTGTACCACACTATCACAATATTATTGACTATATTCCCTGTGCTGTACATTACCTTCCCATGACTTATTTGTTTTATACCTGGAAATTTGAACCTCTTATTCCTCTTCATCCCCTCTTTTAAAATTTTTCAGTTATAGTTGATGTTCAATATTATTTTATGTTAATTTTAGGTGTACAGCATAGTGGTTAGACATTTATATTAATTTAACAAGTAATCCCCTGACACGTCTAGTATCCAACTGGAACTACACATAGTTATTACCATATTATTGACTATATTCTCTATACTTCACTACATCCCCATGACTATTTTGTAACTACCAATTTATACTTCTCAACCCTTCACCTTTTCCACCCTGCTCCCCAACCCCCTCCCATCTATCAACCTGATGTATCTAGTACCCATTTGACACCATAAACAATTATTACAGTATTGATGACTGTATTCCTTATGCTATACCCTACATCCCAATGACTACTTTGTAACAACAAATTTATACTTCTTAATCCCATCTGCTTTTTCACCCAATCCCCAAACCCTGCTCCCATCTGCCACCTATCAAACTGTCCTCTGTTTCAGTTTTGTTTGTTCATTTTGTTCTTAAGATTCCACATATATTGAGATCATATTGCATCTGTCTTTTACTGTCTGACATACTCTACTCAGCACAGTTCCCTCCAGGTCCATCCATGCTACTGCAGATAGCAAGAACCCATTTCTGCCATGGCCCAGAATATTCTATTATGTACCACCTCCTGTTTACCCACTCATTCATTGTCAGACAGCGAGGCTGCCTCCACATCTTGGTCATTGTAAACAATGCTATATATGGATGCACACATCTCCTTGAAGTAGTGTTTTGGTTTTCTTCAGATAAATACCCAGATATGGGATTACCAGGTCTTTTTTTGTCTCTTGTTATAGTCTTTGTTTTACAGTCTATTTGGTCTGGTATAAGTATTGCTACTACAGCCCTTTTTATTTGTTTCTATTTTCATAAAACATCTTTATACATCCTTTTACTTACAGTCTGTGTGTGTATTTCAATATGAAGTTAATCTATTATAGACAGCATACCTAAGGGGCTTGTTTTCTTATCCATTCAGACACCTTGTCTTTTGATTGGAGCATTTAATCCATTTACATTTAAAGTAATTGATAGATTTGTAGTTTTTGTTATCTTATTATTCACATTTTTTTTCTTAAAAAAGTGCCTCTAATATTCCTTGGGTTAGTGGTGCTGAACTCCTTTTGCTTTTACTTGTCTGGCAAGGTCTTTATCTGTCCTTCAATTCTAAATGATAGCTTTGCTGTGTAGAGTAATCTTGGTTGTAGGTCCTTACTTTTCATCACCCTGAATATTTCCTGCCAATCCCTTCTGGTATGCAAAGTTTCTGTTGAAAAATCAGCTGAAAATCTTATGGGAGATCCCTTGTAGGTAACTAGCTTTTTTTCTCTTGCTGGTTTTGAGGTTCTCTCTTTGTTTTTAACCTTTGCCTTTTTAATTATGATGTGTTTTGGTGTGGACCTGTTTGGGTTCATCTTGTTTGGGACTCTCTGTGCTTCTGGGCTTGTATCTCTATTTCCTTTGCCAGGTTTGGGATGTTGTCCATTTTTATTTCTTCAAATAGGTTTTATTATTTTTTATTTTCTTTTTATTGTGAAATACACATTTAAAAAAATTAGTTTCAGCTGTACAACACAGTGCAATAGTTACTTTTTACCCCTCAAATTGACAACCCCCTCCCCCAATCCACTGCCCCACTTCCCCCCCAATATCATACATATCTATTACAATTCCCTTGACTCCACTCCCACACTATACTACACATCCTATGACTATATATATATATATATATATATATATATATATATATATATATANATATATATATATATATATATATATATATATATATATATATTCACTTATAGTTGACATACAATATTATACAACATCAGCTTCAGGTGTACAGTGCATCGATCAAGCCTCTACCCCATCTATGATGCGGTCTCCCTAACAAGACATGTGACCATCTGACAACCTACAAAATATTTACAACATTATTAATTATATTCCTCAAAAGGGAAGGGATTAGACAGCATAAATAGGTAACTACAATATTGCCACAAGGATATGAAAGACAGTTCAAATAGGTCTTTAATTCCTTGCTCTCTCTCTTCTCCTTCTGGTACCCCTATGATGTGAATGTTGGTATGCTTGATGTTGTCCCAGAGGCCCCTTAAGATGTCCTCTTGTTTTTGGATTCTTTTTGATATTCTGACTGGGTATTTTCTACTATATTATCTTTTAAATCTCGGATTCCATCCTCTGCTTCATTTAAGCTACTATCACTTTTCTCTAATAGATTCTTTATTTAAGTTATTGTAATTTTCTTTTCTGACTGATTCTTTTTTTATGTTTTCTATCACTATATTTTATGTTTCCTACCTTTTTGTTAAAATTCTCACTAAGTTCCTTAAGCATTCTTATAACCAGTGTTTTAAACTCTGCATCTGGTAGATTGCTTGTGCCCATTTGTTTAGTTCATTTTCTGGAGCTTTGTTCTGTTCTTTCATTTGGGACTTTTTTTTTGTCTCCTCATTTTGGCTGCCTCCCTGTGTTTGTTTCTATGTATTAGGTAGGGCTGCTATGTCTCCTGGTCTTAGTAGAGTTGCCTAATGTAGTTTGTGTCCTGTGTAGCCCAGTGATGCAGTCTCCCTGGTTACCTGAGCTGCATGCTTTAGGTATGGACTTGTGTGGGTTGTGTGGATCTCCTGTTGTAGTTGAGACTTGCTTGCTATTTGCATGTCAGTGGGAGGAATTGACCCTCAGGCTGCTTTGCTGTGAGGACTGGCCATGATGCAGTGGAAGAGGCTAACCCTGTGGAAAATGATTCACCTTAGCAGGGCTCTGGTGCCTGTCCAGCTTCCCCTTTGGGTGTGTCATCCTCAGAGGTGGCCAGGTGATGCTCTGGCTTGGCTGGGTCTCAAGCTGGCCACCAGGTGTGCTGGCCTCACGGCCTTCTAAGAGGTGTCTCACCATAAGCCAAGTTATTTGCAGCCTGTGTCCTGCTTGGGGTCACCTGATATGAGCCACAAAAAACCCATAGATGGCCAACACCTGCACTGAGCTTGGAGGTGTCTCAAGAGGTTAAGCTGCAAACTGAGGCCAGCTGCCACTAGTGCTGGGCTTGGGGCTTCTCAGCAAGAAGTATGGGTTTGGGATCCTTTGGGAGATTTTAGGAAATTCTACAGTATGAGTCAATATCATGTCCCGTAATGACAAGGGCTGGGGAGCTCTAGGAGGAGCGGCGAAGGGTTAAGAAATCACACAGAGACAAAAGTAGAATTTCTGTGGGCCAGGGGTCTCCTCTCTGCAGACTGAGCAAGGAGCCCTGATACTGGCGGGCAAATATCTTTTATTTACAATTGTCACAAAGAAGTCATTTGAATATCTATACCCAGTTAATTGATTTGATTAGACCAGCAGCTGCTTCACCGAAACTAATTGTGATCAAGCACGAGTTGTGCTTTCACACATACGTATGATCCCCGGGATGTTCTCAGCATTCAGAGACCACTGGGTAAGGAAGTTTTACCGAGATCATTCCCTCGGGTCTTAGCATTCTAAGACACTTCCTTATGACTTCAAAGGATCAGTGCGCAGGAGCATTTGAGTCAGCAGCTGCAAGGCGACAAATCAAGACAGGCCATTTGTATGAAAAAGTCACTGGAAGTGGCTTGGGTGGTCCCAAACTTTGGGTGGCATGGGGCCTCAGGGAATCACCAGAGTGGGGTGAATGTTAGCTAGATCGATGGAGACTTTGATATGGTGGCCATCTGCATCTGCATGCCCGCATTGGGGAGGGCTTAACAATGAAAGAATGGATTTTATCAGCACTTCTGTCTGGGAGAAAGCTGCCCCTCCAGGCTTTGTCTTGAAGTCAGACAACTCAGTTGCACCCCACATGTTCCTGCTGCTTTTGAGCTGCTGCCACAGCTCTGGAGCTCAGAGTGAGTTAATTCATCAACGAGTAAGTCCATGTGTGGGCCCTTAAGAGAAACACCTGAGACTCTAGCCACCTTCTGTCTCAGGTTGTGGGGTCTTCTCTCCCTAGTACTAGAACTCTGGTGTGAGAAGGCTGATGTGGGGCTGAGACCCCTTTCTCCTCCAGGGGGGACCTCCACAGCTGAGAGGTTCCTCCTGATTTTTAATTGCCATACTCAGGTGTGGACCAGTCTATTTCATTTCTCTGCCCCCTTGCTAGTCTCATGTGGCTTCTTCTATATGTCCTTAGTTGTAGGACTTCTGTTCAGTAGACTTCAGGTGGTTCTCAATGATGGTTGTTCTGTAATTTAGTTGCAATTTTGATATGGTCATGAAAGGAGGCAAGCACAGTGTTTACCTACTCTGTCGTCTTGATTGGAAATCTAATCTTGGTTTTAATAAGAAAGAAAAATATATTAATATGTTAAGCAAATATGCTGCAATTTTGAACTTTATAAAAAAGGTCATTTTAACTGTTGTTATTCTGGTTGTTTTACTTTAACATTTTTTGTAATGCTGGTCTGCAGGCGATGAACTCTTTCAACTTTTGTATGTCTGAAAAAGTCTATTTTACTTCAAGTTTTGAGGTATTTTCTCTGGATATGGAATCCTAAATTGAATTTCCTTGCAACACTTTAAAGATGGGTCTCTGCTGTCTTCTTGCTTACATTTTTTCAATGAGAAATCTGCTGTCATCCATATCTTTATTCCTTTGTAAATAATGTGTCTGTCTCTTGCTACTTTACAGATTTTCTCATCACTGGTTTTGAACAATTTGACTATGATGCATCTCTCTTCATGTGTGCTGTGATTGATTATTTTGAGCTTCTTGGGTTTATAGTTTTATCAAACTTGGACACCTTTCAGCCTTTATTTATTTAAATATTTTTGCTCCCCCTTCATATGTGAGGATGCTTAAAATTGCTTTACAACTCACTAATGCATACTTCACTTTTAAAACTTTCTTAACATGGAATTTATTATTGCTTATATTACTGTTTTTAAATTACTAATCTTTTTTTTAATTAAAGTTTATTGGGGCAATCATGGTTAGTAAAGTCACACAGGTTTCAAGTGTACAATTCTGTAATATATCATCTGTATATCATATTGTGTTCACCATCCATAGTCAGTTCTCCTTCCATCATCATATATTGGGTTGTCGGAAAAGTCATGATCCATTTTTGCAACAAAAAACATAGAAAAAATATATCATGACTTTTCTGACAACCCAATATTTGATCCCATTTAACCTCATCTATCACCCTCCTTGTTCCTCAAAAAATTAAGAATAGAATTACCATATGACCTAGTAATCCCTCTCCTGGGTATCTAACCAAAAAATCTGAAAACATTTATCCGTAAAGATATATGTGCTCCATAAAGATATATGTGTTTTATTTATGGTGGCCAAAACATGGAAACAACCAAAGGTACTAATCTTTTATTCATCAATTTCTAGTTGTAATTAACCCCATGAGTATATTTTTTTATTTTAGATATTGTAAATTTTATCTCTAGAAATTTAATTAGGATCTCCTGCATATGTCTTTACCTCACTTTTGAATATATGGACTGTAGTTTTAATAACTTTTTAAATGTCTTTGTTTGCTAAATTTAATATTTGTGTCAATTGCCATCAATGTCAACCAATTGATTTTCTCCTTGCTTTGTGAGAAAATGTCCTATTGCATTCCTGGTAATTTGATCCAGACAATGAATTTTTGTGTGCTGGCTATTTTTGTATTCTTATAAATGTTTTTGAGCTTTCAAGCACTAAATTCTGAGACACAATTTAGTGTTTGAATACAGTATTCCTTTTGTTTAGTTTTTTTGTAAATAGTCTGATGTTCTTAAAATTTGTAAGGCAGTACCAAAAGAGTATTAGTCTAAGGTTAAATATTTACCACTGGTGAGGCAACACCATTTTAATTACTCTACCCAACACAGTAAATTTTTAGATTTTTTACTCTGGCTGGGAGGAATAGATACTATTCTGTCCCTATTTGTTATTGAGTATAATTTCCTCTAATCCTTATGGATAATTCTATCCCTGGTTTTGAGTAATTCTTCACATTCATGTATTGATCAATACTCTGCTGAATAATCAAGGGATACTCTCTGCAGATATCAGTTTCTCTGTGACATTCTCTCTTCTTCAGTATTTTTGTCTTGTAAATTGACTACCTTGGTCTATGAGGACTCTATCCTTTGTCTCCTCAACTTAGGGAGTGAGCTCATCTCCACCTTGCTTCTTCACTGTGCCAGGACCTGTAAACTTTCAATCCAGGAAGCTGGGCATTCCTAGGACTAACCTCATTGGTTTCTTGTCCTCTTTTGCCTAATGTCCAATGTCTTTAAAAACATTTTAAATATATTTAGTTTTGTTTCTTTTTGTTTCAGGTGTGTGTGTGCCTGAAATTTCTACCTCCTCAATAAAAGAATATATATATATATATATATATATATATATATATATATATATAGTTATTAAATAAAAGATAATTGAGTTTAATAGGATCACACATTAAGAATAATACAATGAGATTATAAATTAATTTTAAGCAATTAAATGCTCTGAATGAACTAAACAACTGTAGCAAATCTATGTTGCATATGTAATTAGACAATGAATATGCAAATATGAAAGTTTGTAAGTTAATACAATAGTCCTCCCTTGTCTGTGGTTTCATTTTCTGTAATTTCAGTTACCATGTGTTCTGAAAATACTATATGGAAAATGCATGCTGTTCTGAGTAGTGTTTTGAAATCTTGCGCCATCCTGCTCCATCCTGCCTAGGATGTGAATCATCCATTTGTCTAACATATCCACTTTATATGCTACCCATCCATTAGTCACTTAGTAGTTTTCTCAGTTATCAGATCAACTGTCACACTACACAGTGTTGTGTTCAAGTAACACTTATAGTAGCCTAACACTATGTCACAATACCTACCTCACTTCATCTCATCATGTAGGCATTGTATCATCTCATGTCATCACAAGAAGTACCATAAGATATTCTGAGAGAGAGAGAGAGAGAGAGAGAGAGAGAGAGAGAGAGAGAGAGACCACATTCACATACTTTTTAGCACAGTATATTGTTATAATTGTTCTATTTTAGTTTGAGTTATTGTTGCTAATCTCCTACTGTGCCAATTTATAAATTAAACTTTATCATAGGTATGTGTATATAGGAAAAAATAATAGTATATATAGGGTTCAGTACTACCTGTGGTTCCACTGGGGTCTTAGAGTCTGTCCTCCTCAGGTAAGGGGGGACTAATGTAAAATAAAATGACCATATTTATCATTGTTAATTGTCAACCACAGACTATTAAAAGCAGGCCATTGACCCCATTATAATCCAAATCACCCATTTTTATGTTCATATTATGTCATTGCTTCTTACATTTGTCACTGTAGCTCCATTTTTAAATCTAATCCAGAAGTTCCAAAGAAAATTTTCAGGCACTGAGAAATAGGTTTGCCTGAGAATTGTAATAGCACAATAATTTCTTTTTTATCATGGAGATTGTTGAAATTCAGAGAGAGAGAGAGAGAGACAGAGAGAGAGAGAGAGAGAGAGAGAGAGAGAGAGAGGCAGAGAAAGAGAGACAGAGAGAGAGAGAAAGAGCCGTTACTGGTCCTAGAAAGCTTTTGCCCTGTATATTATCTTTATTTTTAGATAGTTTAGATTTTATGTATATCATTTTTGTAGTGTAAGTTTTTAAAAGGTATCATTTTTAATAGCATCAAATATACAAAGTACCTAGGAATTAATTTAAAGAAAATGTGCAACACCAAGAATAAATCATTGAAGACATAAAGAAGACCAAAATAAATAAAGAGATATAGCATGTTTTTATATTGGAATATTTAGTTTCCAAAATTTTCTATTTTTCATAACTTAATTCTAGATTTAGTAGAGAGCTATTTTTTTTATTTTTATTTTTTTAAAGATTTTTATTGGGGACTTGGGGGGATGGGAACAGTGCTGGGGAATTGGGGAAAGGGGAACAGACAAGTTGCTGTCGTTTTGTTCTTCAGTCTAGTTGTGGAGGATGTTGCTTCACTGGCCCAAGTTGGCACCATCATTGCTCTCTTCTCTGGAGAGGCAGATCAGTCGCCGGCTTCTGGACGGCCGCTCACTGCAGCTGCTGGCCGCTCACGCTGGCTGCTGGCCACACACGGTAGCCCATGGCAATCCACTGCCACAGGGACTGCAGCCCACGCCGTCGCCGGTGACTCATGGCAGCCCAGCTCCAGGTTGAGCTGTTGTTCAGCATCTTAGCTGTGGAGGGCAGTGTCACTGGCCCTCATATGTGGGATCCGAACCGGGGCCCTCTGGCATCCCAAGAGAGTTCTTACCCATCGCGCCACTCGGCCGGCCCAGTAGAGAGCTATTTTAAAACCCTAATTTTGTGAAATTGGCAACCTGATTTTAAAATTCATATGGAAATACAATGGACAAAAAATTCCAAATCAATTGTAAAGAAGAACAAAGAGTACTTATATTATCAGGTATAGACGCTAAAGATATAACTACAGTAATAAAGACAGCATAGTTTTTGTTTCAGGAGAGACACATAGATAAAATATAACAGCTCAGAAATAAATCCACACACATATAGAAAATTGAAATGTCACAAAGTGATACTACAAAGTAGTGGGACAATGATCACATTTTAATTTTTAAAAGCTGATCTAAGTGGATATCCATAAATGAAAAAAAATTAAATTGGATGACTATCTTACATAAAATAAATCAATTCTAGTTAGATCAAAGATTTGAATGTGAAATCCAAAACTGTACATATGAGGTCTGGCAAATAAGTTCATGAACTTGTTGCAATGATGTTGCTAACCTCCTATTGATATCAGAAGAATTATTCATTATGAATTTGTACTGACTGGACAGTTAACCAAGATTACTATTTGAAAGTGCCGAAAGGCTGCATGAAAAAGTTGGATGACCTGAACTTTTCACCAACAATTCATGGCTCTTGCATCATAACAATGCACTAGCTCACAGGACACTGTCTGTGAGGCAGTTTTTAGCCAGTAAACAAATAACTGTGTTGAAACACCCTCCCTACTTACCTGATCTGTCCCCAATGACTTCTTTCTTTACCTGAAGATAAAGGAAATATTGAAAGGAAGACATTTTGATGACATTCAGGACATCAAGGGTAATACGACAACAGCTCTGATGGCCATTCCAGAAATTGAGTTCCAAAATTGCTTTGAAGTGTGGACTGGGCACTGGCATCAGTGCATAGTTTCCCAAGGGGGGTACTTCGAAGGTGACTGTAGTGATATTCAGCAATGAGGTATGTAGCACTTTTTCTAGGATGAGTTTGTGAACTTAATTGTCAGACCTCGTATTATAGAATGTAATATAGAAAATTATCTCTAATAATTTATGGTAAAGAATGACTTCTGAAAGAAGAGCACTAAATATAAATTAAAATAATGAAATTTTATAAAAATGTGAAATGTCAAAGGAGACTTTACAAAATTAAAAGGCCAGATTCCTAGTAGTAGAAGATATTTGTTACACATACAATATAATATAAAATAAACTAGTATGTGAATGGATAAGGAATGCCTACATAAATGAGAAAGAGAGGGAGGCAAGACTAGAATACTTTCCATGTGAGAAAAATCTAAATGGCTGATGAACACATATAAAGATTTTCAATACTTGATAATAAGGAAATGTGAATGAAAAAGACAATTTTCATTTCAAACGGAAGAGTGTGAAGGTAACTATTGGCAACGTTGTAGGCACCTAGTATCTTCATATGCTGTTAATAAGAATGTAAATTACTTCAACCACCTTAGAACACAGTTTAGCATTATTTAACACATTTTAATACATGCAAGTTCTGTCATGTTAACAGTTTTTCTCTTAATTATCTATGCAAATCTTCTGTACATGTTTCTCATGATATATGAAAATTTTCTTTGCATATTTGTTTGCAATACTCAAATTTGGCAGTAACTCACACATATACAATCAGTGAAATGGATAAATATAGTATGAATGAATGAATATGTATATGAATAGTATGAATGAATGAATATGTATATGAATAGTATGAATGAATATAATATATTCATTCAATGCAAAAGTAAGCAAAAAAATTAATAAGCAATGCAGAGTAAACTGTTGTTGGATTTCAGGAACTTAACATTTCTTGAAGAAAAAAGACAAAAGAAATCCTTTGCTTACATTCATCTAAAGGTACAACTAGAGAGGAATAACTACAGAAGATTAAAAAATGTGCATAATTTGATGTACTTCTTGATTGTTTATTATAATAGCAATCTCTTTTTACATTAACAACTAGAACACAAAAGAATTCAAGTTTATTGAAGGTTCAAGATACCATGCAACTGAAAACTCTAGAAAACATTTAGCATGCCTGATTAACCTGTTAGAATAAAAATACATATTAATGAAGTAAAGTCAGAATTAATAAAAATAATTTGTGCTATTTATTATTTACTATCGGTGGTCAGAATAAATAGGTAAAGTATTTATTTTAAAATTTAATGAGAGAGAAATAAATTTATTTAAATCTGTAGGAAATCATCCTATTTACTGAAATATGGATATTAATAGTCCCTTGATTTAACCCAAATAATTAGAATATGAATATAACTTATCTCATAATCAAACTTTAAATTTTTAGAGAAAAAGTTTAAAATATAAATTCCAACAAACTTCTGGTATCATGAGTTGTATTTACTTTAGCAGAGCAGACACCTTGCACATTTAAAAAGATAATACAATTGTAATTATTTTTTGATTTTTTTCTTTGCTTTATTGCTCTTTTCTCAATATATTATTTTTTCACAGTGTTATAATATTTTCCATCCGTGGAGTAAAGCCAGCAATAAATAACCTGTCAGGATCAATGCAGAGTTGTTTAATATATGAGCTATTAACAAAGAGAGCACAGCTGGTTTTTGTGCATCTATAATTTTATCTTATATAAACAATACATAATTATGGGGAAATAGGAGAGAAAGTCATATTTTTAATATTAATTATTGGCAATCAGGTTAGTTGAGAAAGTAGAATACAAGTGTTTTTAAATATCAGGTATGCATTTTTAAATTAAGAATGTTATAAAATAAAATTTATTTTCTTGTGCTTATTTTTTTTAATATATGGAAGAAGGCTAAAAAGTAAGGTCTTATTGAGGAATTTTTAAAAATTCAAGGTGTAGTCTCCCCTTTAACTATTTTGTAAAGCCTAAAACGAACATTTTCTTTCCATGATACATTTTGGTTTTTCTTATATGTACTTAGTGTGGAGATAACTTCCATTTCTTTTTTTCTTTCTTTTTTCTTCCTTCCTTCCTCTACCCTCCCACCAAATTATCTCCTGAAATAACATAAAGCTTTTTATCTTATAGTTATGTAAACTTGGAATGCAGTTTCAGTTAACTTAAATATAAGCAGAAATTCATTACTAAACTTTAATTAATTAAAAACTTGGATATAAAAATTTTTTTTAAAAAGTATGTCTCGGGCTGGCCGAGTGGCGTGTTGGTAAACAGCTGGCTTGGGACGACAGCTCTGAGCAGTCGGACCTCGGTTCAGATTACCAACATGGGCCAGTGAAGTGACGTCCTCCACAACTAGACTGAAGAACAAAAGGACAGCAACTTGTCTGTTCCTCTTCCCCCAATTCCCCAGCGCTGTTCCCCTCCCCCAATGAAAAAAATATGTCTCAGCTGTGCAAAATAGTTGTGCCCCCTTCAACTCATGTTTTCCTGTGCATTAGTGTTGTTTCTTTCTTTATGAGAACATGTGGGAGTATTATATTATTTTGTCTATAGGCTGGAAAAACTACCATATGCTTGTGTCTTTCAGGCAATTATTATTTCAAATAATGGCTAAATTTGGAATGATGGTTGTGAAAATCATGACATATATATTTTGAAATGTTTTTTTCCACAGCACTTGACCTATTCAAGTTTTATTTAAACTTTTGTTGCAATTATCTTGACCATTTAAAAAAATCTACTATTGAAAACAAATTAAGAATTTAATATTGGCTCTTATGACCACTTGGGTGATGTCACGTAAGCTTCAGTGGTTTTTCTGGCATGTGTACACTACACAGCTTTACACCTGTGCTCGTAGCCATTACTTCCAGTAGGATGGAACATTTCTAGATTCCAAATGAAGGAGTATTCACTGAGGTAGATGATAGGAGTTCAGAAGAAACACACTGAAACAATTGTAAATTTCTACAAAATTGTGTGTTTGTGTATTGTGTATTCTCACATATGATCTCATGTCCCAGCATGACTGACTTCTGCATTAGGCTGAGCTATGTAAAACTATTCAAATAACTCAAGAACCTAGAGCATCCTGGGTGTAAGATAAGGCCCTCTAATACAGAGTGTGCCAGTTTATCTCACATATAAGGGAGCTGCTGACATTCCTCAGTTTCTATTTCTCAGGCTATTGGCAACTCTAAAAAAATCTACTGATTAATTTGTACAAAATTTCCCTGAAAAACTAAACACAAGTTTAACATGTATAATTCAATCTTATTTTTCTGGTATTCTCTCCCCATGAGTTTTTTCAGGATTTTACATTTCCTTGGTGACAATATTCCAAAAATCTAAACTAATTCTGGTACAAATGGCCCAAATCGTAGCTTGTAGTGTTTCTTAATACACATTAGAGATTTAAATACTAATGACTTCTCTCACTGAGCAACTGTACATTTCCATCTACCCTGAGCTCCGAGAACTCCAACTGCAACTCTCAGTTCCTGATAAATATGACAGAGGTTGCTCTCAGCTGCTTATATGTTCATATTCAATATGTAGGGTTTTTTTTACATTAGCTATTAAAATTCTGTTTTTCTGAAAGGAATATCAGTATAAGCTACTGAAATGGATAAAACTGTCTCTAGTACAATGTTGCTATGTGTTATGTAAAATCTTTATTTTATGTAGGTGAAATGAACAAATGAGAGCCAGAGGAAGTACATTTTAAAATCTTATATTAAAAGACAAGAATACACAGATGATTGAAACATTTGTTATTTTTTATAGGGTCTCTTTTTCATATACTGGTGACTTATTTGAAGCAATGTGGTAAGAACTAATTCCGGCTAGTCATTGCCACACCTTATCAAAGATGAGATATACAAAGTGGAGAAGGACCTGTTCTTAAATGTCTTTTGTTCACAGTGCTAATAGCATCAGTTTTTAATTTATTAAAATAATAGCCTCTTTAATATCACTTGAAGTTAGCATTTTACGTTTCCCATTACATTTGGACATTTCAATTTGCATATATTTGAGTGAGTGTTTAATTTTGAGAAAATAAGCTATCGCTTTTAACTTTCAACTCATATAAATCACTTTCCTGGCTAAATGTTGAAAAGGACAAATGTAATAAATGTTTGTAGAAAAGGCAGAAGTATCGTACGCCTGTTCTTCTGTTGCTATTTGAGAAAATATCAGTAATGGAGGCAGGCATTCTAAGAATAAAGACATCACTGTTCAGTCATTTCTAAAATTATACATACATAGATATAATAAAGAATATTAAAGTTTATGTTTAAAAAATGTCTATATATTTCAGATTGGTAGCTGAAATTAGATAAATTAATAACATTCTAAAGGGATGATAAAATGAATAACAACAATATTAGCTACAATTTATTGAACATTTACTAGAAGCCAATGTCTGTGCTAGGTGCTTGATGTGAATTATGCCTAATTCTAACAGGGATCATGCAAGATAGATGGATTTATCCCCATTTAAAGTGAGGGAATTTTAACTCAGAACTTAAGTAATTTTCCCAAGGGACACAACAAAGCTAAATTCAAACTCAAGTCATCATCTTCAAAAGCCTATGTTTTTACCATTATGTAATCTCAGAAGATGACCTTAAAATGTAATTAAGCAGAATAGTCACTCCTTTATCTTCCTTCCTCCCATATTCTGATGTCCACATTAATTTGGGAAAATGATTGGTAAGACTAAGGTGTATCACATATTTTCTAGCATGAGTACTTTGGATTTCAGTCAGAAACGTGGGCAGAGTTCTTAGAGCGACACTTCAATGTGTTGTACATCCAGGAGGTGGTCTAAACTCTGTAGATCATGCTGATTGGTGACTTCTGTCCTTGCCAAGATCTCTTTCTACAGAAATCAAAGGTGCAACATCCAGAGGTGATGAGGAGGTGATGGCGGTGGTAGTGATGAGGCTCTCAGAAGGATGTACCAGGACGTACATAACATGATCTGATATGAGAGCTTAAGTATTGGTTGTTATTTTAATTCAACCAAAATCCAACATAAAAAACAGATTCTTTATTTAACTCATTGATTATTTGTTAGTTTTAGGAAGCAAATCATGATTTTAAAAGCTGCAAGATGCTAAGATAAATAACAAAAGGAAATTATGGGCATGTCTTAAGTTGCTTCTTATTTTTCAGAACAAAGATGGGCAGCTATCTTTTCCCTTAGTAAGTTTTGAGTGCAGCCCCTATTTCAAAACAAAGGTATAGCCTTATTCTCAAGATGTCCTACTGTGATTTTTTTCTTTTATCTCTTGATGAATATAGAGCATGATAAATAAAACATGAAAAGTTGAGTAGATGTTGTGCACAGTGATAAGAATTTGCAAATACAGAAGCTCCTTTAATTTCCTATCAAGTTATTTACTTCATTCTTATTTAGTTTCTGGTGAAATTTTAGAGATATAAAAATGTGAATGTCTTTTATATATTGAGTTTAATACAGTGGAATATATTTTGATTAAGTCTATACAAATTATAATCTCAATTTTTAATGGACAGAATGATGTCATTGGAGAATATGAAATAGCATTGAAATGCTGACCAACAAATCAGACATTCCCTTGCCGAACGAGTTGCAAATGGAACCTAGTCAATAAAAACACTTATTCCTTGTTTCAGCGCTATAAGATGTTAGAAAATCGGTCTAAGGGTATATTAGTCAGCAACATGACCCCTTTGATTCAAACACGTCTATTCGCTTTGTTTTTAGCTGACACTGTGGCTGGCTGCTGACAACCCTTTTGTAATTTCTCCCTCACCAATTGCACAACCCAGGCAGTTGAAAAGATCAGCATGGATTCCAGAGAATTCCCTAGGTGTGTTTCTCAATGAAACTGTAGAACTAAAAGCTTATGGAACCCTGTGAGGGAAAATAAGGGAGCCCAAGGCTACAGCAGTGCACAAATGAAAAAAAAAGAAAATTCCTTTCAAAAAATGATTCTGTGGCTTTGACGAATTCTCAGCTCATTACTCCTCTAGGTGCTGGTGAGCCCCAGTCATCTGGTTACTTCATTATTTATTAAAAAGCACCACAAAGAGCAAGGTGTTGCTCCCCAGTTGTTATTCAGTAGATAATTAAATAATTAACAGAGTAGCAAAGAATTGTGTATCAGGAGGAAAGAAACAGATATTTGTGTGCAGCAGAGAAGAGGCTAGGAGAAAAAAAAATACAGAGAAGAAGTTTCTACTGAAAAGAGGTGCTTGTGCCCCAATGCCTTGCTTCCTTCTCTCACATAATTGAAATAATGAGAAGATAAACAAAACAAAATGTAACAATCCTGATGTCAAAAAGGCTAGATGTGTAAGGGTGAATTGTCACCTTCTGGGTCTTAACACTAATACAGTAAACATATCTCAAAAGAAAAAAGAAACCATCTATAAAATAGTTTTACTTTAAAAAATGTGCATATAAATTCTGCAAGATCATCTAGCGATAAATATGAAAGGTAATATTTTTGCTGTATGATAAACAGAGAAGACCAATCCAGAGACTTGATGGCTTTCAAAATATCCAAATTTTCATTGCAGTCTAACTCTGGACTCTACAAAGTGTGATAAAAAAATACAGTGAATGTTTAAGTTAAAAAAAATGTATTGCAGTAAAAGACACATTGCCATTAATCACCCTCAAAATAGCCCCCCTCGCTTTGAACACACTTATTCCATCATTCTTGCCACTTTCTGAAGCAGTCCTGGAAGTCCTTTTTCGTGAGTGTCTTGAGTTGTGCTGTCCTGGCTGCCTTGATGTCCTGAATCGATTGGAAATGTTTACCTTTCATGGTCATTTTGACTTTGGGGAAGAGCCAGAAGTTGCACGGTGCCAGATCCGTGAATAAGGTGGATGGAGACACACCGTACTGTTTTTATTTGACAGAAATTGCTGTACCAGAAGTGATGTGTGTCACTACTTCCCTCATCCCATCTAATTCCTGAAGTTCTATATCTTGGGCTCTGCAATAAATCTCTTATGCAGCAAGCAAACAAAAGAAATAAACTATTATTTCCTTGGCTTACACAGAAAATTTGCTAGTTACTTCTAGGTCCTTTCCAAAGGTTCATGATGCATTCAGCATACATAGGCCAAGTGAATGGCTACAGTGTTGTGTCTTGACACATACACCAGCCAATACCTTTATGGGTCGCTGTGCTTTGAAATCTATCTGATGTGAAGACTTTGGATTTTTGAGCATGCTGTACTCAGTGTCTTCCCTCATTATACTGTACATTTAGAATCTGTGTAAAAGGGAACAACTATGCTTATCCAGAAGATTCCCATGATCAACGGGCTCATTAGAATTACACAACTAATGGAGAAAAAGCTTCCACTTCACTCTTTGACCACAGGCCCATAACTATGGAAGAGCTCTCAAAATGGGGCTCATAGCAGAATCCAGGCTTCTTCACATGCTCCATGAGGAAACAAGAGCACCTGTCCTAGGAATTTATAATAATTCCAATGATGTTTCCCTTTTATCATTTAATTGTGACATTTCTCATAGCCATGCTATAGCTGAGGGGCTAGCTCTTCAGACATTTTCTATTTAATTCTTACTATTTTTTACTGTAATCTTTGGTAACCTGAGAGAAAACACTGATAAATTGCCTTGCATGTACATGAGTTTAATTCAGTTCCATTTTATGCTGAATGTAACCTACTGTCTTAGTATTTATGAAGTGTCTTTTGTGATATGACATAACTTTCAGTTTGTGTAATTCACATATTTAAAATAAAAAATGTCTTCAAAATGCCAAATGGTTTGTTTTTTGTCCTTTGCTAAGTACTTATTTTTTGAGTTTGAAAGCACTTGGTATAATTTCAGTTATTTTTTCTCATTTAAAATATATGCAATCAGAATAAAAATAAGACAAATAAGCAATTTAAGAGTTTAAGGATATTTGCAGTGAGGCTGGAAAAGTAGCAACTACAAATATGAAAAATAATAAAAATGCAAACAACAAAAATGACAGAGAAATTGCAAACAATTGGTGTATATCATTTGAGATGGATTATTTTTCATGTAATATAAAACATTACTTTAAATACATTGGTAAATTATTATAAAAGTTTTATATGTACAACAGTTTTTATATATTATATAGATAGATAAGGCTTTTAGATTGGAATTGCTATCTTTGCCTTTGTTCCAAGTTACCTGCTTGTCATGTTGCTATTTTTTTTAAGTGCTTAAATTCTAACAATCAGATGTATAAATTCTCTTCAGGAAATATCTAGTTTTTAGGTCTAGGATTTTTTTCTATTTAAAAAAAATGTATCCCATTGTATCTACCCTGTGTACAATTAATATTTCAGTTTATCCTATTGCCCAAATTTTTACAATGAGGGAAATCAGATGTGATTGTATGCATTATGATTTACTTCAAGTTTGTTCATGATATACAAGCCTTTACTGAATCTGTAGGTATTTGTGGGGTTTTGGAAAGAAACTGGACATATTTTACACTTTTTGGTGACTTCAAAACACTACTCTGGTATAATGATCACAAATGTCAGACTTGGTCTCTGTTTTCCTAAAAGAAATTGAATCCACTTCCAACATTAAAAAGCTGGGTGATTTACCAAAAATATGGATTTCTGTTTTTTCCCCACAAAATTTAGAATTCACACAGTACTAGCGACATTTGATCATGAGTTGTGACTGCCACATTAAAGAGGGGATTAGCTCCAAAGTTCATATAGAATCTACTAGTTATTGTAACCCAAACCAGTTTGCTTTGGTCTTTTATGATTGATAACTGCTTGGAAACTGAATGCATTTAAAGCAGTAATCCCAGATTTATTGTTTCTCCTGTCTTTTACCATCAGCATCCTTCTGGTGAGGCAATCATCTTGATTTGCTGAGGCTTACCATATTTTGTCACACCTGGTTAAACAGGCTGCTTAACTGTAACATGCTCAGTATATCAGGGTTGCAAATGCAATTATAACAAATCTGATTTTTTTTGGGGGAAAGATGCAGGAGGGTCTTTTATTTTCTAATTAAAAGCAACTAACGAACTGTGATTGTGATTATCATGGTATGTATACCTGAAACATACTACTTTATTGGTTGTATTAAATTGTACTCCTCCTGTGGTTTGAAATAGTAAGATCATAGTGAATGCCTAGCTTTGGTTCATGTTCATAAATGTACCATCAAATGCAAAAAGCAAGGATGAGGAACTTCAGCTATTACTATGTATGCTGCTTAACCTTGGAGCTGGTTTTGTGATAAACAGCAGGGGCTAATGAGAAGTGGCAGCTTTCCACTTGCTTGAGGATCACCCTGGCCATTAGAGCCCACCAATGCCTAAAATAAAGCTAGGCAGTAAAAAGGGTTGAACTGATTACAGAAAAGTCTGGGGGAATTAATAATTCAGGAAAAGCTATTGGGTTGTAGGAAAACCCATGATGCATGTTTGCAACAGATGGCACTAGTTCATTTTTTAAAGTACTAGAGTCATTTGCATCTATGTTACTGCTATGTCATTTGACAGCTGATACTTGTAGCTTCATTCTAAAAAAAATTGAGTGATTTGGTTGAGTTTTGGAGATTATACAACAAGTTGAAGATGGAAGACCAAAATGTGCATTTTTGCCATATTTTGCTGTTTTACTTCCATAAAGGGAAGAATGCGCATCAAGCTTGTGAAAAGTTGCATAAAGTTTATGGTGACAATGCTCTACAAGAACATCAGTGCCAACGATGGTTCACGAAATTCCGTGCTGGTGATTTTGATCTCAACAACACTCTTCGATCAGGGAGGCACAAAGAGGTTGATGATGATGACAAAATAAAGGCATTGATCTAGTCAAACCCATGTTACATGACACGAGAGATTGCAGAAACACTGAACATCCATCATTCAAGCGTTCACGACCACCTGAAGAAGCTGGGATACGTAAGCAAGCTCGATATTTGGGTTCCACATGAAATCCAATTGATGGCGCCTATAAACATCTGCAATATGCTCATTAAACGTGAGGAAAATGATCCTTTTTTGAAGCGACTGATAACTGGTGATGAGAAGTGGATTGTTTACAACAATGTGGTGCGCAAACGGTCTTGGTCCCGACATGATGATTCGCCTCAAACGACATCGAAAGTAGACATTCATCAGAGGAAGGTTATGCTCTCAGTGTGGTGGGATTTTAAAGGTGTTGTTTTTTGAGCTCCTACCAAGGAACCAAACAATCAATTAGAATGTGTACTGTTGGCAATTGGACAGTTTGAACAAATCCATCATTCAGAAACGTCCAGAACTTGTTCATTGTAAAGGAGTTGTGTTCCATCACGACAACATGAGACCACACACAAGTTTGATCACCTGTCAAAAATTATTGGAGCTTGGATGGGATGTGTTGCCACACCCACTATACTCCTCTGACCTTGTGCCATCAGACTTCCACTTATTTCGCTCTCTTCAAAATTCTTTGCGTGGTATAATGGTCAATTCAGATGAGGCTGTAAATCAGCACCTTGTTCAGTTTTTTGCAAATAAAGACAGGTCCTTCTATGAACAAGGAATNATACTCGCCTGACCTTGTGCTGTCAGACTTCCACTTGTTTCGCTCTCTTCAAAAGTTGCTTGCATGTTATAACGTTCAATTCAGAAGAGGCTGTAAATCAGCACCTTGTTCAGTTTTTTGCAAATAAAGACAGGTCCTTCTATGAACAAGGAATTATGAAGCTCACTGAAAGATGGCAAAAAGGTTATCAAACAAAACGGGCAATATATAATTGATTGATCTTTGTTCTTTATATAAATAAATGACCTTCGAAAAACAGACAAAATACGTCATGACTTTTCCAACAACCCAATAGTATGAAAAAATATAATACATAGAAATCAGCAATCATTATGAAATATTATAAAAAGTAAAATTGGTAAACTATTGAATGGTGGAGGTAATAAATGAGTTTGGGCAGGAAAATTTGTGTTTAAAGCCTTACATTTTTAATACTTAGATGTTTAATAACTTGCTATTAACCTAGGGAAATTAGTTAATCTTTCTGACCTACAGTTTTCTCATCTTTATTATGGCAACTATTTATGCTTGACAAATATGTTTGAGATACACACACATTTACTTGTATATGTGTGTATGTATATATTTACATGTACATATACTGGTCTTACAATAAATAGTATCATTATATATTACACATTCGTCTCAAGTGCACATGGAACATAACCAGGATAGATCATATGTTAGGCAACAAAATAAGTGTCAATAAATTTAGAAAGACCAAAAGCATATCAAGCATCCTTTTGGATCATAATTGTATAAAACTAAAAATCAATTACAAGAAGAGAACTGTCAAGTCATAAAAACTACAAGCATATGAAGGCTAAACAACATTGTACTAAACAATTTATAGGTTAACAAAGAAACCAAAGAGGGAAAAAAAATTTGGGGGACAAATGGAAATGGAAACACAACATTCCACAATCTATGGGACATGACAAAAGAAGTTCTGAGAGGGAAGTTTAAAGCAACACAGGCCTACCTAAAGAAACAAGAGATACCTCAAATATAAAATCTGACCTTACCACTTAAGGGAACTAGAAAAAGAATAACAAACAAAACCCAAAGTTATTAGAAGGAAGGAAATAATAAAGTAGAGAGCTTTATTTTAGAGCTATAATAGAGAGCTAGAAATAGAGACTAAAACAAAACAACAACAATAAAACCCTCCAAAGATTAATGAAACTAAGACCTGTTTTTTTGAAAAGATAAAAACAATTGGTACATTTTTAGTCAGGCTCACCAAAAAACAAGACAGAAGCTCCAAATAAATAAAATCAGAAAAGAAACAGGAGCTGTTACAACTGACACCACAGAATACTAAGGATCATAAGAGAATACTACAAACAATTACACTCCAACAAATTGCACAACCTAGAAGAAATGGGTTCATTCCTAGAACCATACAGTCTTCTAAGACTGGATCAAGAAATAACAAAATCTGACAGGCTGATTACTAGTAACAAAATTGAATCAGTAATAACATTCCAAACAAACAAAAGTCCAGGATCAGATGGTTTCACAGGTGAGTTCTGCCAAGCATTTAAAGAAATATTTATATCTACCTTTCAAATTGTTCAAAAATAGAACAGGAAGGAATGTTTCTAAACTCATTTTACAAGGCCAGCATTATTCAGCACTACAAAAAAAGAAAAAATACATACCAAAATCCCTGCTAAACATAGATGCAGAAATTCTCAACAAAGTATTAGCAAATTGAATTTAATAATACATTAAAAGGATATAATACACTATGATCAAATACACCAGGGATGCAAAGATAGTTTGATGTCCACAAATCAATGTAATAAACCACGTTAACAAAAGAAAGGATAAAATTCATATTATCATAATAGATACAGAAAAAGCATTTGACAGAATTCAACTTCCATTTATGATAATAATCTCAAAAAAGTAGAAATAGAGGGAATGTAACTCAAAACTTAAAAATATAGAACTACCATTTGACCCAGCAATTCTATTCTTCAGCATTTTATCTGAAGGAAATGAAAGCACTAATTCAAAGAGATATATGCATCTTCGTATTCAATGCAGCATTATTTACAATAGCCAAGATATGGAAGCAAACTAGGTGCCTATTGATGGATGAAAGGATAAAGGATATGTGGTACACACACACACACACACACACACACACACACAATGGTATATTACTCAGCCATAAAACAATAAAATCCTGGTACTTGCAATAACATGAATGGACATAAAGGGTATTATGATAAGTGAAAGAAGTCAGACAGAGAAAGGCAAAAACTGTATGGATTTACTTATATTTGGGACCTGAAAGCCAACCAAACTACCAAAACAAAACAAACTGACAGTTGCTAGTGGAGAGGATAGTGGAAGAAAGGTCAAAAAACGGTAAAGGGGATTGAGAGGTATAAATTTCTCATCATGTAATGAACTCATGGGGATGTAATGTACAGCACATGGGATACAGTCAATAATATCGTAATGACTCTGTATGGTGACAAATGACTACTAGTCTTATCGTGATCACTTCATAAATTAATGTTGAATCACTATGTTGTACAACCGAAACTGACATAATAATGTATGTCCACTATAATTTTAAAAATCAATAACAGTGTGAGAGTACATTGCAGAATTTTCTAAATTAAAAAGAAAGTGTTTTGTTTTATAATCTTTGCTCTATCACTAATTTACAGGAAGTCTTGTTTTGTCACAGATTCATGAAATAGAAAGTTCTATATGCTAAAGTGAAGTGGGGTGAAGGTTGTGGGGAAGTGGAAAAAAGTAGAAATTTCTGAGATATGAGGCTAGGTACCAGATAATGGCACCAGGTCAGGTCATACTTGATAAAAAAAAGTTTATAAACTTGCAAATTATCCAAAAAGTCATAAGAAACTATGGCAATATATTTTTTATTAAATTTATTGGGGTGACAGTAGTTAGTAAAATTTATGGGTTTCAAGTATACAATTCTATAATACATTACCTATATATTGCATTCTGTGTTCATCACCATAGTCAGTTCTCCTTGCATCACCATATATTTGACCCCCTTTTCCCTCTTCTACCACCCCCTCCACCCTGTTACCTTCTGGTAACCACTAAGCTATTGTCTGTGTCTATGAGTTTTTGTTTCTTTGTTTGCTTGTCTTCTTCCTTTGTTGCTTTTAGTTTTATATCCCACATATGAATGAAGTCATACGGTTCTTGACTTTTTCTGTCTGACATATTTTGCTTAGCATAATAATCTCAAGATCATCAATGGTGTTGCAAATGGCAGTGTTTCATCTTTTCTTATGGCCAAGTAATATTACATTGTGTATATGTACCACATCTTATTTATTTATTTATTTATTTATGTATTTATTTATTTATTTATTTATTTATTTATTTAGAGTTCTACTTTTGTAGGGTGTGAGATGGGCATATGTCTTATTAGGTAGACCACTTCATGGACAGTGTACCACATCTTCTTTATTCAATCAAAGTACACTTTGGTTGTTTCCATGTGTTGGCCACTGTGAGTAATGCTGCAATGAACATGGGGTTACATAGCAAAGGTCAGACAATTAAGCTGGTGAACTTTCTGACATGCACTTACATGGCGGAAAGTTTGTGAACTTAATTGTCTGACCTCATATATCTTTATGGATAAATGTTTTCAGATTTTGGGGAGGTAGAAACCCAGAAGTGGAGTTGCTGGGTCATATGGTAATTCTATTCTTAATTTTTTGAGAAACCTCCATACTGTTTTCCATAGTGGCTATACCAATTTACATTCCCACCAGCAGTGTATGAGGGTTCCTTTTTCTCCACAGCCTCTCCAACGCTTGTTATTATTTGGCTTGTTGATAATAGCCATTCTAACAAGTATGAGGTGATATCTCATTGTGGTTTTGATTTGCATTATCCTAATAGCTAGTGAAGTTGAGCATTTTTTTCACATATTTGTTGGCTGTTTGTATTTCTTCTTGGAAGAAGTTTTTTTCAGGTCCTTTGCCATTTTTTTAATTGGATTCTTTGGGGTATTTTTTTGTTGTTGAATTCTTTATATACTTTGGATAATAGCCCCTTATCAGAGGTGATGTTTGCAAATATCTTTTCCCATTTGGTTGGTTGCCTCTTTGTTTTGTTGATGTTTTCTTTTGCTGTGCAGAAGCTTTTTGGCTTGATATATTCCCATTCATTTATTTTTGCTTTTACTTCTGTTGCTTTGAGGTCAAATTCATAAAATCCTCTTTGAACCCAAGGTCCATAAATTTAGTACCTATGCTTTCTTGTATGCAATTTATTATTTCATGTCTTATGTTTAGGTCTTTAATCCATTTTGAGTTAATTTTGGTATATTGTGACAGCAGTCTAGTTTCATTTTTATCTCACGTGGCTTTTCAATTTTCCCAGCACATTTATTGAGGAGGTTTGCTTTTCTCCATTGTATGTTTTCAACTCTTTTGTGAAAAAATATCTGGCCATATTAATGTGGGTTTATATCTGGGTTTTAAAATCTATTCTATTGGTCTGTGTGTCTGTTCTTCTGCCAATCCCATGCTGTTTTGATTATTGTCACTTCATAGTACAAATTGAAGACAGGGAGTATGATATCTTCAGCCTTGTTCTTTTTTCTTAGGATTGCATTGGCTATTTGGGGTCTTTTGTGATTCCATACAAATATGATGTTTTTTGTTCTATTTTTTTTAATGCCATTGGGATTTTGATAGGAATTAAATCTGTATATTGTTTTGGGTAACATGGCCATATAAGTTTGTTCTTCCAATCCATGCACAGGGAATATTTTTATTTTCTTTGTGTCTTCTTCAATTTCTTTTAAGAATGTCTTATAGTTTTCAATATATAGGTGCTTTACATCCTTTGTTAAGTTTCCTCCTAGGTATTTTATTCTTTTTGTTGCAGTTGCAAATGGAATTGGTTTTTTATTTCTTTTTCTGAAATTTTATTGTTAGTATACAGGAATGCAATGGATTTTCATACATTGATTTTATATTTACCAACATTTATTAGTTACTGTTTCTAATAGTTTTATGGTGGAGTCTTTAGGGTTTTCTATACAAAGAATTATGTCATCTGCAAAAATGAGACAATTTAATTTCTTCATTCCCAATTTGGATGCCTTTTATTTCTTTCTCCTGCCTCATTGCTCTGGCCAGGATTTCCAATATTATGTTGAATAACAGTGGTGACAGGGGACAACTGTGTCTTGTTCTGGATTTTAGAGGAAAAGCCTTCAGTTTTTCATCATTAAGTATGATATTAGCTGTGGGTTTTTCATATATGGCTTTTATTATGTTGAGGTACTTTCCTTCTATACAGGTCTTATTAAGTGTTTGAATCTAAAATAGTGGTTGTATTTTGTCAAATGCTTTTTCTGTATCTATTGACATAATCACATGATTTTTATGCTTTATTTTGTTTATGTGGTATATCACATTGATCAATTTGTATATGTTGAACCATCCTCATGCCCCTGGAATCATACCCATTTGATCGTGATGGGTAATCTTTTTAATGTATTGTTGTATTTGATTTGCTAGAATTTTGTTTAGTAGTTTTTGCATCTATATTCATCAGAGATACTGGTCTGTAGTTTTCTATATTTGTGTTATCCTTACCAGGTTTTGGCATCAGGGTAATGTTGGCCTTGTAAAATGAATTAGAAAGTATTGTCTCTTCTTTAATTTTTTGAAACAGTTTGAGTAGAATAGGTATTAAGTCATCTTTGAATGTTAGGTAGAATTCACTAGCGAAGCCATTAATTCCTGGACTTTTGCTTTTGGAAATGTTTTGGTTGATTGCTTCAATTTTCTTAGTGTTAATTAATATACATAGATTTTTCATTTCTTTGTGGTTCATTCTAGGAGGGTTATATGTTTCTAAGAACTTGTCCATTTCTTCTAGGTTATTGAATTGGGTAGCATATAATCCTTCATAGTATCCTTGTATGATCCTTTGTATTTCTGTGGTATCCATGATAAGTTCTCCTCTTTCATTTCTAATTTTATTTGTTTTTTATCTTTTTTCCTTGGTGAGTCTAGCTAGGGGTTTGTCAATTTTATTAATCTTTTCAAAGAACCAGTTCTTTGTTGCATTAATTGTTTCCATTAACTTTTTGTTCTCTATTTCACTTAATTCTGCTTTAATTTTTTTTATATTTTTTTATTTTATTTTTTTTTTAGCTGAGCCATCCTTCCACCTGTTGGAAGCTCAGCGGCAGCTCAGCTCGGGCCAGGCATAGAACCAGCTGTTGCTCAGAGCTCAAACTCTTAAGCGAGCTCTTAACCAACTGAGCCACTTGGCCGGCCTCAATTCTGCTTTAATTTTTATTATTTCCTTCCTTCTGCTGACTTTGGGTTTCATTTGCTCTTCTTTTTCTAGTTCTTTAAGATGTCAGGTTGTTTATTTGGGATCTTTCTTGTTTCTTGAGATAGACCTGTGATAATATAAATTTCCTTCTTAATACTGTTTTCACTGCATGCCAATAATTTTTATACAATGTATTTTAATTCTCATTTCCTTTCTATGTATCTTTTGATCTCTTGTTTTCTTTCTCCTTTGACCCAGTAATTATTTAATGGCATGTTGTTTTATCTCAATGTATTTGTGGTTTTTCCCATGTTCTTCTTGCAGTTGATTTCCAATTTCAAAGCACTGTGGTCAGAGGGTATGCTAGGTATGATTTCAGTTTTTTAAATTTGTTAAGGCTAGGTTTGTGTCCCAAAATATGGTCTATCCTTGAGAATGTTCCACGTGCACTAGAAAATTATATATAGTCTGGTGTTCTAGGATGAAGTGCTCTATAAATGTCAATTATGTCCTTTTGGTCTAATGTGTCATTTAAGGCTGATATTTTCTTACTGATTTTCTGTTTGGATGACCTATCCATAGCTGCCAATGGTGTATTTAGGTCCCCAACTATAATTGTGTTTTTGTCAGTTTTTCCCTTTAGTTCTGTTAGTAGTTGCTTTGTATATTTTGGTGCTCCCTGATTGAGGGCATATATGAGGTCTGAAAATTAAGTTCACAAACTAATCCTAGAAAAAGTGCTACATACCTCATTGCTGAATATCTCTATGGTCACCTTTGGAATACTCCCCTTGAAAAGCTATGCACTGATGTCAGCACCTAGTCCATGTTTCAAAGCAATTTTGGAACTCTTTTTCTGGAATGGCCATCAGACTGTCGTCATATTCCACTTGATGTTCTGAATGTCATCAAAATGTCTTCTTTTCAATATTTCCTTTATCTTCAGGTAAAGAAAGAAGTCATTGGGGGTCAGATCAGGTGAGGAGGGAGGGTGGGGTGTTCCAATACAGTGATTTGTTTACTGGCTAAAAACTCTCTCACAGACAGTGCCATGTGAGCTGGTGCATTGTTGTGATGCAAGAGCCATGAATTGTTGGCAAAAATTTCAGGTCATCTAACTTTTTCATGCAGCCTTTTCAACACTTCCAAATAGTAAACTTGGTTAACTATTTTTCATTTGGTACAAATTCATAATGAATAATCCCTCTGATATCAAAAAAGGTTAGCTACATCATTTTGATGCTTGATTTGGACTGAGCGAACTTTTTTGGTTGTGGAGAATTGACTGACTTCCATTGTGCACTTTGACGCTTTGTTTCAGGGTCATATTGGTACACCCATGTTTCATCACCAGTGATAACATGGCCCAAAACATCACCTTGCCTCTAAAAAGCTTTTGGAGAACTTCGATTCTCCTTTACTTTTGTTCATCAGTGAGCTCCTTCGGGACCATTTTAGCACACACCCTTTCTCATGCCAAGATTTTCAGTTAAGATCTTCCTGTTTCTCTATCAATGTTTACTTGGTTTGCTATGCTTCTCACAGTCAGCCAATGATTTTGACACACAATTTGACATATTTTTGCAGTGTTTTTGCCAGTTCTACTCACTAATGGCCAGCCTGACCCCTCTTCATTAGTGACTCATTCTCTCCCCTCAGAAAAACATTCAATCCATTTGTACACTGCCGCTTTCTTCATGGCATTCATTATCCCCATAAACTTGGACTAACATTTCCCTGATTTCACTTCCACTCTTGCCAAGTTTAACAAGAAATTTATGTTTGTTCATTGCTCTAATTCAAGCTCAAACATTCTTGCTATGGCACACAGAAACACACAACAACAATAATGGACACCACTCAGCAAGACACCCCCACATGTCAACAGGAACACAGCTGTGAGACACTGATATACCAAGGTTATGAAACCTTACCGAGATGTTTGTACAGTGCTGCCAATGTAAACACATGGTGGCAAGTATGCAAATGTAGTTGTCAGACCTCATACATTGATGTGTTATGTCTTCTTGTTGTATTGTCCCCTTTATCATTATGAAATGTCCATCATGGTCTCTTGTCACCTTTTTTATTCTGAAGTCTATTTCATCAGATATAAGTATGGATACACTGGATTTTCTCTGGGTACCATTATCTTGGAGTATCATTTTCCACCTTTCACTTTGAGCCTATATTTGGCCTTGTAGCTGAGATATGTCTCCTGGAGGCAGCATATTTTTGGGTTTTGGTTTTTGATCCAATCTGTTACTCTTTGTATTTTTATTGGTGAGTTCAGTCCCTTTACATTTAGGGTGATGTTTGATACATGAAGATTTCCTATAGCCATTTTATCTTTTTTTTTTTTCTGGTAGCTTGGTGTCTCCATTGTTTGTTTGCCTTTGTGTTACTCTGTTATTTTAGTTTGTAGGTATTCTATAAATTTTCCCTGTTTTATATATATTCTTTTATGTTATGTGTCTCAGTTCTGGGTTTTTCTTGAGTGGTAGCCACTAAGTTTATGGAAAGGAAAGTTTCATATATACAGCAGTCCTTTACCTTCAGCGTGCTTCTTATCTCCATTCCCTCTGCAAATTCAGACCTTTACTTTCTCCCATTTTATGATTTTGTTGTCACAAATTATTCCTATTTATGTTGTGAGTTGATTTTTCAGTTGCAGTAGAAAATTGTCTTTTTTTTCTGTTTCTTTTTTTTTGTTTTATCTTCTTTGCCTTTTATGTTATCTTTAAGTGTATAGTGCTCTATTCTGTGTAGGGATTGACAATTCCTGCTTCTGTCTGTCTGTTAGTAATCTTGCTCATGGTTTTATATCCTTTTGACTTTTTATTTTAGGTCGAATAGCCTCCTTCAGTATTTCCTGTAATGCAGGCGGTGTGGTAGAAAATTCCCTCAGCTTCTGTATGTCTGAAAAGGCCTTTATTACACCTTTATATCTAAAGGATAACTGCTGGATATATTATTCTTGGCTGGTAATTTCTCTCTTTCAATAGTTTGAGAGTTTTATTCCACTCTCTCCTGGCTTATAGTGTTTCTGCTGAAAAATCTGATGATAATGTATTGGGCTGTCCCTTATAGGTTACTGCATCCCCCCCCCCCCCCCCCCCGGCAGCTGCCTTGAGAATTCTTTCTTTGTCATTAATTTTTGACATCTTCAATGTAATGTGCCTTGGAGAAGGCCTGTTGTGATTGAGGTAATTAGGTGTTCTGTTTGCTTCTTGGATTCGAGAATCCAGTTCTTTCCATAGGTTTGGGAAATTCTCATTACCAATTTGTTTGAATATACTCTTTGCTTCTTTCTCCTTCTCTTCTCCTTCTGGTATACCCATATTCTTATGTTGCTTTCTGATGGAGTCAGATAGTTCTTGTAAAATTCTTTTATTTCTTTTAACTCTCAAGTGTCTCTCTTCTTCCATTTGTGTCATTTCCAGATTTCCATCTTTTATATCACTAATCCTTTCCTCCATCTAGTCAGCTCTATTTTCCAAGCTGGCTATTTTATTCTTCATCTCTTTTGTTGAGTTCTTCATCTCTGGAATATCTATTTGGTTCTTTTTTAAAATTTCAATCTCTTTGGTAAAATATTCATTTTTTTCATTGATTTTATTTCTGGTTCATTAAATTGCCTATCTGAGTTTTCTTGAATGTCGTTGAGCTTTTTCAGAACTGCAGTCCTTTTGGAGAGTCTACTTCATAGTTGATGTAGAGGCCTGACGACCGCATTGTATTCCTGAAACTGATGTTGAGTAATACTGTATGTAAACGATAATTATATATACATATATAACCTCGGGACATGGAGTAGAGTGCGGGAACGGA
>NW_017732327.1:43297-83617 GCF_001890085.2 Hipposideros armiger | reverse complement strand
CATTGTTCTGTACACCTGAAACTAACAATAAAAAAAAAGAACTGCAGTCTTGAGTTCTCTGTCATTTAAGTCACATATTTCCATGTCTTTAAGTTCATTTTTTGGAGATTTTTCATTTTCTTTCTGAACTGCTTTGTTACCTTGGTTATTCATAGCCATTAATGAATTATTATTTCTCTTCTTGGGCATCTACAGGAGTGGGTCCTATAGCAAGTTGATATGAAGAGGTCATTCTTTTGCTTTCAGTAGATGTTGCTGGATCACTTTATTTTCTCTCATGCCACAGCATTTTATTTTCTCTCGTGTAGCAGCATTTTATTTTGTCTTGCACTGTTCTGGCTTCTCACATGATAGAAGGTTACCTGGGAGGTGGGCTTCTGCTCTGTAATCAAGTCACCTGGGTATGAAGACATGCCTCCATGAGAGAATGTGGAGGGGATGGGGTTCTGAGCCTCTGAAACCCCAATGCTGCCCCTGCAGCCTTATGCAGAGCCTATGTGTCTCAGCAACCCTGGTTGCCCCAACAGGGATCAGCCTGAAAAGGTGGGGTTGGAGTGGACTGGGAGAGGTGGCAGGTGTGTTTGTGGCTCTGAGCAATGGTGACTTCCAGCCCACAGCTGTCTTACCCCTACAGCTCCTTCCCTGTCACCAGAATTAGCCGCACTGTGCATCTGCTGCTGCAGGACTGTCTCTCTAGTTCTCAGGGCCATAGATATTCTGTTCATAAATCTGACACTGCTACAGTGTCTTCTGGAGCCTGCTTCTAACTCTGGGGTGAGGAGCACAAGCTCTGGGAGGGTTGGGGGAGACTGCCAGGCTCTGTGTCTTTGTTTTCTGCCTGACAGTGAGGGTTTAAACCAGTTTTCACTCTTCTGTATTAAATTTTTGCTCCGAGTTCTCTGCCCCCATCTTTGGGTTCAGCCATATTATACGCCCACCCTTCAGGCAGGACTGCAGGCCGCAGGGAGCGCACCTGCAGCCTGAATCCTTTTCTCTCCAAGGACCGCAGTGAGCGCTGGACCGCAGTGAGCGCTGGACCGCAGTGAGCCCTGGACCGCAGTGAACGCTGGACCGCAGTGAGCGCTGGACCGCAGTGAGCCCTGGACCGTAGTGAGCTCTGGACCGCAGTGAGCGCTGGACCGCAGTGGGCTCTGGGCCACAGTGAGCTCCAGGCTGCATCCCTGTTGATTGCGTCTCTGCATTTCCCTCCTCTCTCCTCCTTTGTTCACCCAGATTCGCCCACCTGCAGATGTTTCAATGGGTGGATTGTTCAGACAGGCTTTGTGTTGCGTAAGATACCCTTTGTTGAATTACAGCTGTTCAATTTGTTGTAACTCCCAGAGGAGATTTTACAAAGTACCCCTACACCTCTGATGTCACCCTGGAAATACTGTAAATTTGATGTTATCAATGACGTGATTTAAGAGTTCACTGACCACGCTGTCAAAGATAGTTTAGATTGTACTTGAAACCAAAATATTATGCGTTTGATGGCACAAAGCCAAGCAAGAAATAGACCAAATCAGGAGCAGTGGAAACAAAGTGGGAAATGGTGAAGACTGACTTGTGCACGGGGAAGACCAAATTCAGAGATTTAAACTACTGGACTTGATTAAATGTAGGAAGACAAGGCAATGGAGAAATAGGATCAGATTTACAGGTTGTTAGTTTTTGTGGGCTGAAGCATTTTGTGATTCGTTGAGATGGAAAATACAAGAGGAGGAACAATGACTTAGAAACATTGAACATTATCCTTATTACTTAATAATAATAATAATTCCTGTTTGATGTCTTACTTACATTTCTTTCTGAAATGTGTTCTATTTGTTACACTGGTCCAATAGAGCCAATCAATTTAGATATGTAGGGGACTTGTCACGTTATATTTATGCTTTACAGAAATCTCTGTGAATGAAGGAGAGAGCCTCTTAGGAGAACTGAGTGGTTTAAACTAAATACACTAATTTCACAGCTGATGACTTGAATAATCTAACCAGGCTCTTTATGACAGCCTCTTGTTCAACATTTCAAGGGGATTCTATTACTAAAATAAATCTAGAGGTAAGCTGTCAATCTTTCAGTTTTGCTTGGCTCTAATCTGTGGAAGAAATCTGATACCTAGAAACATAGGATTGTAAATACTGCATGAATGAGAGTGTTCAAAATGTACTGAACAGTGAAAGGATGATGAGATTGGCTGTGCATTCTAGTTACCAATTTGTCTCCTTTCTAAAGAACTGCATTCTGACAGAGAGAGGCCTGTTATTGTGTCTCCCAATATAGTTATGATGTCCACCTTTATCCACACTCACACCCTCCCAACAGAAAAGCAATTTTATTTGTTCTAATTCTATTCATGAACAATATCTAATTTTTTACTTAATATCTAATTTTCTTGCTGCTTCCTGCTCCATATGTTCCATGCATACCTGGAGATAAGAGGCCTCTAATGTAGTGAATGCTACAAAAAAAGTGTGAGATTAATAGAGGGAGGCAACGCATCATGATGGAAAGCGTGTGGAATTCAGCATTTAGATATTTCTGGGTTCATGTTTAGACTCGATCTCTGTGGCTATGTGATAGTGATCATGTATCAAACTTGGTTTCTTCATGTGTAAAATGGAACTAATATAAAATCACTTTTAGAATTAGTGGGTCAGTGAAATTAAATACATATCTTAAATTTAATGATATTAAAAAGAAAAATAATCTAATTTGAACATTCATAAAATGATTGGTCTAACAAATGGTATCTAAGTCAATGCTTTCAGAATTTTATTGTTTATCAAAACGTTAATATCATTAAGTGTCTTTACTTAATTTACATTATTTTAATAAAGCATAACTTTATTAGTTTTGAACCTTACTTTAAATGTCATATTTGGAATAATCATAGAACAAAGAACATAAAGGGAAACTGTTAAATGATGTATCAATAAGGATCATTTAGGATTAAAATCACTCTAGATCTGAAGCATCGAACAATTAAAATTATATTTAACTTTAAGAACAATTATCTAGATTTACTAAATAAGTGAACTTTGTTGTGTATTTTTTTAGAAATGTTGAATATGAAGTATAAAATTATTTTAAAATTAGATAGTTATTATGGTAATATATTGAAACTGATTTTACTGATCTCTGTCAAATATTATACTATTACATGTCTATTATACACCTTGTATAGAAAACTGTCTTGAATTTGTGTATATTTATCTGTGCATGTTCATATCTATATATGGAGGAAGGAAAATTCTCCTCCCAAAATATATATGTACATTTTGCATTTCTACTTGAAAAATTAAAAAATTTGAAAACATACTAGTAATATGCCATAAATTTGAAAAGCTTCATGCTGCTCTAATGAATTCTTTTTGAAAGTTATTATTTTGATACCATCATCATATGTTTCTCCATATTACTGACTGATAAATAAATATTAAAGAAAGAAAAAATAGCAGGGGAATAGATTAGTTAAAAAGTAACAAAATCAGAAAAAAAAATCTGGAATCTCAATTAAATAAATCCTCACAACCCGAGAATTTTCCCAAGAGTTTTGAAAGAAATCCTCAGAACCAGAGAATTTTCCTGAATTTTTAAAGAATTCAAAGAACTTGTGAAACTTAGCCAAAATGCATTACCTGTTGTAGCAAAAACTGAAATGTCAGAGTACAAAGAGACTGCCAATGTGACTGACATCTAGAAGACACTGTAAACACAACTGTTAAGATTCGATCCTTTGGTGCTCAAGCTGGTGGAATATATTTATAAAGAATGGATTATAGATATTTTTATATTTTGAAAAGCAACTTGAATTTTATAATAAAAAATAAACCTTACTAAATTTTTTATTTTTATATTAATTCATGTAGAATATCAAAAGTCTTTTTGACATGCTCTTCTGCCAAAGATTATGAAATATTTCTATTTCAGATGGATTATTTTTATCATGTGTATGCCTTAGAGACAGGAATTACAAGAGTTCATGCATCTAGATGTCAAGGTGACAGTAGTGATACTTCACTGTAAATCATGTTTTCTTGCCTTATCTGTATTTTAAACATTAATAGGAAAATACAGTATAAATCATAAAAATACCAGGTATAAAATAACTTAAAAAGTGTTGGAGATTAGATGATACATTTAATGTTATAAATGTCAAATGGCTTTACACACACACACACACACACACACACACACACACACACACACTGCAGAATAGCAGAACTAAAATCTCACACTGCAATAAGTAATTTTTAGTCAAATAAAACCATAGTGGGTGGAAAACTTAATACTACCATTATCCAAAGTGCTACTGAAAGCTAAAAATATAGACTCAAAAACCATGAATAACTTCATGAATTAGTTTTTTCACAAAGTTGGGGGTGTTTGAAAATTCTTAATCCTTGTAAACTTTGTATATTTCTTAGGCTAGATGGATTATTGATTAGAAACATAATACCATTAACAAAGTTATTTATATGGTCATACAGATACATTTGTCTAATAGCCAATTTTATCACCTCATCACAAATATATTGAAAAGGAAATCAGTCGTAAAAGTTGGGGAGAATATTGAATATTTATACAGTAGTGTGTTTAAATAATCATCATTTAAATAATCATTTGGTGTGTTAGTTACTGAAGACAGACAACAAATAAGAAACAGCCCTGGTCCTCAAGGGTCACACAGTTAGACATTAAGTGGGGCCAACACCCAGGTATGCATTACATTTATCCCTTTATTTATAGCTTCAACTATGACCAGGGACTACAAAGACTGAATATAAAAGCCCCAAGTTGTCTTTTACCTAGTGCTGCCCAGAAAGGAAGAGTGCTCAGAGGCCCTAGCTATCTGGCTCCACTCTAAGGAAAGTCCTGGGCCTGATTCTGTCCAAAACACATCCAGTTCTTCATCCTATACCGTGATTTCTCTTGAATCCCCAGGGGAAATCAGAGAAAAAGGAGAGAAATGAATTTCGCTGATACAAATGATAAGAGAATGCCATATAAGAGTTTCCCTCTGTTGTGAACAGAATTTTCCTATAGTCTTAAGTAAGGAAATATCTTTCATGGTAAAGGAAAAATGTACACATGCACAATTATTTTTGGATAAACTTGAGATGGGTACCTACAGTGAAATGTAGTCAGATTGAAACAACATGGCTTTGCCAGAAGATAAGATGGAAATGATAAAGGAAGACACATGGAGTTAAGCTGATTCATTTTTCTGAACGTTCTTAAAAGAAGCTAAATTTTAGCAAGTTGTTTTGTTTTCAAAACATCTGCCTGATTTTGTTCTCCTGTGATTCTTACAGTCATTTTATGCTTCTGGGTTTGCATATATGGAACTGATTATTTGTCACAGTGGGAGTAGGTACATTTAAATTTTTTCCTGGCTGTGAAAAAAAAATGTGCTGCTTTATGACAGCACAAAAAGGGGTCAAAGAGATCCAGATATTAGAGAGAATCATTTCCAAACACATAGTGCTTGCTATTTCTTAAATAGCAGGGTGACATTTATTTTAATACTATTTAAACGCATCTAGATTCTCCCACACTGTTCTGTATGCATGTATTCATGAGAAAGTCGATGTTTTGTGCATAATGCAGGGAATTTTGAGCTAATCGTGTTCCATTTCCACATAGTTATTAAATATCAAAAATATGTTTTCATTAATCAGCTGGCATTTGATTAATGTAAAATATTCAGCTGATTAAATCTCAATTAGATGTCTATTCAAAACAGTGACATTTCACGTGTTATTGGACAACCTTACTGCCCACACAGATGGCATGCAATAAAAATGTTAGCCAAATATTTTACCATGACTGGTTGAAAAAACTAAAGCACATCCATCTTAATAAAAGGCACTATAGAGTAGGCCTCTGTAATACAGCCAACAATGAAGTTATTACCGTAACAGATTGGTGTTCACCCTAACATATGCTGCCGATCGAACACAGTTTGCTTTGTATGTATAAACAAGCAGATGCAGATGTGTACTATTCGGTCTTTGGTATTGAGCACATTTACTTAGTACTAAGCAATAAACAGCAAAGGAGATGGGTTGTGGAGTTATGTATTTGAGTATGTCTGATGACCCCTTGGGATACACACTGGAAGTATGCTATGAGAATTATTAATCACAATATGGATATTTATCAATAGAAGGATAACTATTTTCTTTATCATTACTAGTTAGACATTTGGACAGAACTATATTTAAAATAGAACACAATAGTTCTGACTAATAGCTATAATAAGCAATCTTTATTAGAATGCATCAGTTATTACTAAGAGTTTTACCTAGATTATGTAATTAAATACTTAAAACTGAAGAAATACTGTTACATCCATATTTTACTGATAGAGAAATATAAGTTAAAAAGATAATTAATCTCCCTCAAAGTGCTATTAAAGTTAGTTCATTGTGCTGGTGGGATTCATACCCAAGCTGTATGACTTCAAAACCCATAATTTTAAGCAATCTGCTATTTTTCTCTTGACTAAATCTACTCAAAACCACAACATTAGTGTTCATTGAACCTTAGTACCACAGAGAACTACTTTATAGAATTGATTGTAAGGTCATCAAGTTATTGATTTATGTAATCCAGATACTTAGCATAATGCTTAAAATAAGAGTAGACATTCAATATACTTCAATGTTTGAATGATTTAACAAATGATCTATTGATTGCTGAGTAGCTGGTATATATGACGATGTCTTTGGAAACTGACATTTTTCCTATTTAATTGTTTTTATTAAGACTTTATTTTTTAAAGTAGTTTATCAAAATGAAGAGGAGGTACAGAAATTTCCCATGTACCCTCTGCCCCCACACATGCACAGCCTCCCCTATTATCAACACCTACTACCAAAGTCGTACATTTGCTACAATTGATGAACCTACATTGACACATCATAATCATCTCAAGTCCAGTATGGTTCGATCTTTGTGTTACAAACATTGACTTTTTAAGACATATTTGTTGATCCTTATACAAATGTGTTGATTAGCTAGGTTGAAACATATAATTAAAAAGCTTCTCAGAATTATACATATAAAAATGTATACACCAACACATATATTCATATGCATACATATATATATATATATATATATATATATATATATATGTTATACATTTAGATGAAAGTAGATTGACTTAGAGGATTTAACATATTGTGGCAATAATAAAAAAACTGAATTATGCAGTCCTTTTATTTTTTCCCCAATAGATTCTCTTACTCCTTTCTCTTTGGTGAAAGGAAAAGCTTTGTTTTAGAATATAATTTTAGAGCCTGAGTGCACTTTGGTGAATGAGTGAAGGCAGTAATTGCTGGCCTATCATCTTCTCTGTGATGGGAATCTCTCTCAGCCATTAGCTGGCTCGACAGTATTTGTTTCTTGTTTTTCCTCTGATGTTTCAGCTCTATTGGTAAATAGATTCTTTTGGATCCCAAGGGTAAGTTGGCTTACACTCAAGAATCATTGTCTTGATAATACAAAATTATATAGTACAGTGGGAGAGCATATGCTAAATAACTCTCCATGTATTGTTTTTAAATCCTCAAAATTATCACATACCTTAAGATTGATTTCCATTTTATTTCCACATATTTTTAATAAGTGGAAATATCAGGCATAATGTGTCTGTAGTTTTCAAAGTAATGGCTTGTGTAGTCCACAGAAACATATTATTCACTGTAGGATTTCTCTAAAATATAATTTGGAAAAGTTATAATTTTTCTAATTCTTTGTTCATAGAGTGAATTGTTACTGTAACACTTCTTTCATCAGCAGAAATATTTATTTTGTAAGTACTAGTTTTTCTGATTCCATTTTCCTTTAACTCTATCTTTTTTTTTTAAGATTTTATTGGGGAATTGGGGGAGGGGAACAGCATTGAGGAATCGGGGAAGGGGAACAGACAAGTTGCTGTCTTTTTTGTTCTTCAGTCTAGTTGTGGAGGACGACGCTTCACTGGCCCATGTTGGTATTATCATTGCGCTCTTCCCGGGTGAGGCAGATTGGTTGCCGGCCACTGTATGGCCACTCATGGTGGCTCTTGGGAGCTCACGCCAGCTGCCAGCTGCCTTACACTGGCTGCCAGCTTCTCATGGTAGCTTACGGCACTCTACTGCAGCCCTGTTGCAGCTTATTCAGTTGCTGGCAACTCACAGCAGCCCAGCTTCACCAGCTTAGCTCTAGAGGGCAGTGTCACTGGTGCTCATGTGGTATCCAAACAGGGGCCCTGCTGCTCAGAGCTGACATCCCAAGCCAACTCCTGAACAATGCATCTCTCGGCCAGCCCTTAACTCTGTCTTCTAATTTGTTTTGCACACCACCTTTAGAATGACTTGATTTACAAAAATGTCTGATTAAGTAACTCACCATCTTTCAAAATTTTCATTATTCCCATTGCTATCAGGGTTAAACTCCAAGTTACTTCTCTAGGCTAGAAATGGACATCAAAGATGGAGTCCCTTTCCCATCAATCTTCTCTGTTAGTAACTACCTGTGTTTACTCTGGCTGCATTGTTCCTCCCTATTTATTTATTTATTCATTCATTCATTTAATCATTTATTTATTTATTTTTAGCTGAGCCATCCTGCCACCTATTGGCAGATCACTGGCAGCTCAGCTCAGGCTGGGAATCGAACTGCTCTTGCTCAGAGCTCACACTCTTGAGTGAGCTCTTAACCAACTGAGCCACTCAGCTGGCCTGTTCCTCCCTATTTAGGATTTGTTTCTGAGACAGAAAGACCAGTTGAATGAGCCTCAAGGTCACTTGCAATTTTGGAGGTTCACACGGGATAAAGTCAGATACAGAGTAGCCCCCAAAAGAAAACTAAGAGTATGTTTTTGAAACAAAGACACAAGGCTTTATTCAAGAGCACTGCTATGTTCCTTATCAGAAGGCAGAGATGTGCAGAGATATGGAGGGAAGGCAAACAGCAGAATAAGCAGTGAGGTCAGAGTGTGGAAAACTGAGGCACATAGGAACAAGGGCAAGGTATGAATCCAATGGAACATTTTGAACCATTCATCCAGCAGGGATATATCATAGTATAGTTCTTTGTATGGTGCTCACACACTGAATTTTGGTATGGATGGGTCAGTACAACTATCGATATTTAAACATTGAGTCGGAGTGAGCTTGAGTTCACTAAGACTCTTTTTTTATTAGACTCTTCTAAATGTGTTCCATCAAAGGCTGAAGCACATTTAAAAATCCTTTAAGAATGAAATATGAGCTCTCCTTGGTGCTAGAATTGAACTGGCATCTGTGGTAACAGGAGGCAAGAACTACCTATATGGAGCACTCTAGTTCTTTTTTTTATTTTTAATCTTGATTGTTTAGGCAGGATTGTCAAAACAGGGAATCAAAAATCTAGGCTCAGAAGAGGACAGTGAAATACAAACTGAATATACTCGAGGGTAACTATGAGTTCTGTAATCGGGATTGATAATATAGGCTACTTGGAATGAGCCAAAGTGGCATGGTCCAACACTGGAATGGACTTCTCAGCAAAAGATTATTTCACAAAAAGTTCTGGTGACAGGCTTGGCCCCTTAGAAAAGAACTGTTAGAGTTTTATGTCTAGAGTTACTGGATATCAGAAAGTTTTATCATCCTATATAACATATTAGGAAAAAGTCAATGATTGTCAGGATTATAATTTCCATACACATGAGTTGAAATTTATGGGGGCTAGGGGACTCTCACGGGCAGACTCAATCCGTCGGACGCAACTGATCTCACAGATTGTTTTGAATTTCTGTTGATTTTCATACTGAATTTATGTAATAAACATATATTGATTTTACTTTGTGTCAAATTAAAATTTCACTCTGAATAAATAATAAGCATGCTTACATGTTATTTTCATTCATTTTCAATTTACATAAATGCCATACACACATCTAGTAGATGCATTGCGCCCGAACTCATAACTTTTGCATTGTGCCCAAAGGAGGGTTAATTAAATAATGATCTTGTGGGGAGGTGACATATCATATAAGAATCTTGTTCAAAATCTTTTTTTTTGTTGTTGTTGTTGTTGTTGTTGGGGAACTGGGGGAGGAGAAGAGCATTGGGGAACCAGAGAATGGGAACAGACAAGATGCCGTTCTTTTGTTCTTCAGTCTAGTTGTGGAGGACATCGCCCCACTGGCCCATGTTGGTATTATCATTGTGCTCTTCCCAGGTGAGGCAGATCCATCGCCAGCCACTGGACAGCCGCTCACGGCAGCTCTTGGAAGGTCACACTGGCTGCCAGCCACTCACGGTAGCTTATGGCAACCCACTGCAGCCTCACGGCAGCCTACCCATTGCCGGCGACTCATGGCTGCCCAGCTCCGGGTCTAGTTGAGCTGTTGTTCACCATCTTAGCTGTAGAGGGCGCAGTGTCACTGACCCTAATGTGGGATCTGAACCAGGGTTCTGCTGCTTAGAGCTGGTGTCCCACGCCAACTCTTAACCAATGCGCCACTCAGCAGGCCCTCAAAAATCTTTTTTATTTATTTATTTATTTATTTATTTATTTATTTATTTATTTATTTATTATTATTATTTTAGCTGAGCCATCCTGCTACCTGTTGGCAGCTCAGTGGCTGCTCAGCTCGGGCTGGACTCGAACCGCTGTTGCTCAGAGCTCAAACTCTTGAGTGAGCTCTTAACCAACTGAGCCACTCAGCCGGCCCCCCCTTTTTTTTAATTTAATTTTTTTTTTTTCAAAATCTTAATAACATCTTCTATCTGGATTTAGTTTGGAAGAAATATTGGAAACAATAATTTTTAGAGGGACTTAAGAAGACTATTAATTAAGAAGTATGTCTGACAACAAAAGAATGCTACAAAATTTTTGATATTTAAAAGAATATATTTTTAATTATGTTTTTAAAATGTCTTCATAGGTGTTTAGAAATATGAAATAGATATGTTAATCATATATTTAATAATTCATACAATTACTGTAATTTTTAATAAAATCCACAGATCCCTGGAGGTTTTCTATTAAAAAAATAACATAACGTGTGAATAGTGACTGTTTTGTTAGTTCCTTTCTAGCCTTTCATTTAATTTTCGTAAATTATTACAGCTATGTCTACCAATACATATTCAATAGAAACTGTGGGTTATTGACTTTATCTTGATTTTAAAGGAAAAAGTAATATTCCTTATTAAGGGTATTAATGTTGTAAGTTTGGGTAGCTACTCTTTATCAGATAAAGATGTCACCTAATACTATTTTTCTAAGTTTTCATTTGTTTGTTTATTTTCAAGAATGAATGGTGAAATTTATCAAATGCCTTTTCTAAATCTATGAAAATATATTTTTTTCTGTTTAAACTTGTCATGTAATTAGTTTCATTTTTTTAATAGTTTCATTGTTTTTTGAAAGTAAAGCAATGAAGTAGACTAATGTTTACTAAGTTTTTCATCTATCTTCACTAGCGAGATTAGCTTATAATTTTGTTTGTTTTGCACTCAAGGTTTTATTTTAGCCTAGGAAGAGTTGAGATAGAGTTCCTATTTTTTTTTCTTATCTGGAAGAGTTTGTATAAGATGAGAATTATCTGTCTGATATTTTGCTAGAGTTCACCTTCTCACACACCTCAGCTGATATTAACTCTTTTCTCCAATTCATTAATGTATCTGTAATTACTATTTATGATTTCTAATACTTTGTAAGATTTTAAAAGATATATTTTTTGAGAAATTTATTCTTTTTATATGTTTTTAAATTACTGATTTAGAGGTTTTCATACTGTTGTCCAAATTTTTTTCATTTTTGAAAACTTTCTTTTTCAACTTGGTTTATTTGTGCCTTCAATCATTCATCATTACATCAGATATTGAACTTTATTACTTGTCTTTAAGACAAACAACCTGTGTATATTTTGATCACCTCTATTGTAACTTTTTTATCTGTTAATTTCTGCTCCACTCTTTAATGTTCTCTACACAAAGACAAACTTTCTTGAAACATTTTTTCTTATTTATTTATTTTTATATTCAGTTAATTGTTTACCAGTCTTTTTCTTTTCAAACATAAGAATATAAGCACATAAGCACCTAAATTCTCCTCAAAATATCACCTACTCAGAATTTGTACTTTTGATATATATTTTAATTTTTTTCAGTATGAAATATTAAACATGTCTACTTAAACACTATTGTTTAATTTTCCAAAACTGTAGTTATCTTTTTTTGCCTTTTAATTGTTGATATTAAATTTGATGTCATTGTGGCCAGAGAACAGGTGTGTATGACACATTTTAAAAGTTTTGTTTAGATATTTTTTCATGACTTAAAAAGAAAACCTATTAGATCTGTGGGCTCAGATTTTTAAAGATGATTTGTAAATCTGTGTTAATTATAGCAAAAACTATTTGTTGTCATCTTACTGTATGCCCTGGGTCTTAATTCAGTTTCCATTTAAACTGAAAAAGGAAACAGTGTTCAATTTTTCAGGTCCCCATATTTCAAGCCATGACTTCTTGTATAATGAATATTTTTAAATGCCGCATGTGCTTTTGAGCGAAGTTATATTATATAGTATTTGGATGTAGAGTTTTATAAATGCCCATTAAATTAAACTGCTTCATTACATGGTTCAAATCCTCTATATACTTATATATGCTTACAGAAGCAATAATTGAAATAATTGTGTCAAAAACACTCAAAACAACAGATTTGTTGGTTACTCACTATACTTTTATAATATTTGTAATACATATTTAGGCCATGTATTTTATGAATAAAGTGTTATATTTTTATATTGGCCTAATGGATGGTGGCTTCTAATCATTTTGAATGTATAATTCACAGTAACATCAAGACTAAAAGAGAAAAAAAACCACATATAATTCTATTATATATATATTTAAAATACATATATATCGAAAAACTTTAACAAATACAGTGGATGGGAAAGGGAGGAATAGAAATTAATTTAAAATTTAAAAATTTAACCAAAAACAGTAGCAAAATAAGAATGGTACCATACCCAATCTGATAAATTAAGGTAAATTGAGGGGTAATATTATCTCTCTGAACTACATAGGTATCTAAGGCTCAAGAGAAAAGAGAGACAGAGAGAGAAACAGAGAGATACAGAGAAAAGATTATTCTCAGAGAGAACAATTTGCTAAAGTTGGACTAAATTGTACTCCTAAAAGCAGTTTAAGAGAACTCTGAACTCCTGTCAGTATTGAGGTTTTTTTCTTAAAACTGAAACTCTAAGAATTATATATATATATATATATATATATATATATATATATATATATATATATATATATATTTCTTTTTTATTATTATTGCACAATTACCTATTTGAATGGAAAATTCCCTGAATGACTAAACCATCTTTATATTGCAAAGTAATACATTCTTAGTCATAGACAGCAGAAATGTACTGCCATCCATCTGGTATATGTTTTTCCCTCTGAAATGTTTTATGTATATTTGCTTCATGAGTGTGTTTCTTTTTCTGTTGTAAATCTATGAAATATTTCTTTGATTTTTATCTTTGGTAAATGATTTTAATTTTAACTTCATGAATTTAAGAACTATTGGTTCCCCTGTAAAATAATTTAGAGCCTACTGAATGATGGTTAAAATAAAATATAAGCAGGAGAATTCAAAATGCTTTCTATTTTTCAATACTGGGATTAAGCCAAATGAAATATCAACATTTAATTTAAAAAAATAGTGTTGATTCCATAAATATTATAAGATGGGAATAAACTTAGAAATGTGTCAAAATTTGAAAATATTTTTATGTGGATTTTTATTATAGTTCACATATATACAAATAATCAAAATTAGTTCTTAGATATAATATTTAATAAAATTTAATTAGTCATATTGTTTGCAATGCTATGTTAAATTGAGATTCTTTAAAAAAATCCATTAATATGGAAATTAGTAACATTATATTTCATACTCCTGACTTCAAACCCTTTAATTTTCTGTGGATGAAGATTAAGGTAGAACTGTTAAAATTGAATTGCAGTCTGGTGCTTGCTTTACCACTTAATTTTGGCATAATGCTTTAATCTTCATTATATTCTAAGTAATATTATTAGTTTCCATATCACCTACCCCTTGGGGCAATCATTACTTCTGAACACCCCAGTTAAATAAAGTCCAACGACATATATACTGTTATATTTTATCATAGCACCTGCTTTTTTATTTTTCATAGGAATTATTACTATTGTAATCATAGCTTTCTTTATTTTTTTAACTGTGAATAACCCACTAAGCTATCTGTGGCCAAAGGCCTATCTATCTTACTCACTCTTATATCACTAGAGTTTAGGATGAACAGCATCTCTTTTGTGTTTAGACTTAGAAACTATTAAAGTTATGCTTACTTTTATTTATAATTGCTTTAAATTTCTGGAAAAATAAGGAGAGACCAAGATTTCATCCATTATCAGTATTATAAATTATTCTGATTTTTTGATCATTTAAATAGAACAAAGAAACTGGTATTTCTGTGGGGAAAAGCAAACACATTCTTGAAATTTATCTTAATTATTGTATATTTAAAGCCATCAGTCATATAGGTGATTACCCAGAAAAAAATTCGCAAACAATTCTTGACCGAACATTTTCAAAATAATTATTTTGATTGTGGAGGTAGAATAAAGGGTGGAAGGCAAATTTCTTTTCTTTTTTAAATTAAGGTTTATTGGGGCAACAATGGTTAGTAAAGTTACACAGGTTTCAAGTGTACAATTCTATAATACATCATTTATATATCACATTTTGTGTTTACCACTCAGAATCGGTTCTCCTTCCATCACCATATATTTGAACCCCTTTTACCCTCATCTACCATCCCCCTCCCTCTTCCCCGCTGGTAACCACTAAACTGTTGTCTGTGTATATGAGCTTTTGTTTCTTTATTTGTTTGTCTTGTTCCTTTGTTGCTTTCAGTTTTATATCCCACATATCAGTGAAATCATATAGTTCTCGACTTTTCCTCTGTGATTTACTTCACTTAGCATAATAATCTCAAGATTCATCCATGTTGTCGCAAATGGTGTTATTTCATCGTTTCTTATGGCAGGATACTATTACATTGTGTATATATACCACATCTCCTTTATCCAATCATCTATTGAAGGACACTTTGGTTGTTTCCTTGTCTTGGCCACTGTAAATAAAGCTGCAATGTACATCGGAGCACATATATCTTTACGGATAAATGTTTTCAGATTTTTTGGGTAGATGCCCAGGAGAGGGATTGCTGGGTCATATGGTAATTCTATTCTTAATTTTTTGAGGAACCTCCACACTTAATTTTTTGAGGAAGGCTTCCATAACAAATTTATTTTCATATATCTACCAATGTTGGCACTGCTAAAGGAGCTAAGGGAAATCTAGCAGACTTTCAAAGAGCTAGAATATACTACCCACATTAAAAGGTATAAATGTGGCAATAAAACGCGCCTTTAAGATCTTTCTGATTGCTTTTCATGCTTTTATCTTTATCACTCTTTAGTCCTAGCAATATTTTCTTCTTAATGACTATTTTGGAATTACTGTTTGAATAGTTTCTGCTCTGAAATTAAAACCAGTAATGCTCCTTGAAAAGATTTTAGATAGTATCGTGTGTATTTATTAATTTAGATATCATCTTATGTATTTATCAATATCACACATATCTTTTAAGGTCCTTCTTTAATGATGTGATTTGATTAATATTTTTCTTAGTAAATCTAAATTATACATATTATCTTTCTTTAATAGTTAAAAATCACAAATGCACTGTAATGCTTCATAAAGGATTACCATTTCCTGTAACTTATTTTAATTTCAACACACACAATTTTAAATTAAAAAATTTTAAATATATGGAGTCTATAACAGATGTGAGGTAATTTTGTTAACAGAAGTCTGTTTATTTTTCTTATCTCTCTCCTTTACCTTTATTTTCCCCTCCACCCACATCAGGTAGCCCATGTTAATAATATAGTATCTGCCCTTATGTATTTTTCTACTTACCTATATAATCCTATTAAAGCTATAAATATAGTGGATTTGGAGGTCAGTGTTTGATATGAGTCTGTTGTATACATTGTTCTATATCTTGTTTTTCTCAGTCAGAATGTCATGGAAATTGATGTACATAACCTTGTATAACTCAGTTATTTTTTCTGTAGTCTCCTGTTTTCCAAACACTGTTTTATTGATGTTACAGCTATTTTTGTACATCGTGTGAGAGATGGACCCAACATTTTCCCCCAGATGAGTTGTCAATTATGCCAATACTTTTCATTGAGTCAGGTCTGGTAGATGACTTGAAATAGAGAGATCCCATGGTAGGCTGCTATTCTTCCATGAAGGCACCAGGAGGAAGTCACTGCTTCCAAGTCTTCTCGGGCTTTCCCAGCTCCAGTAGCAGCAAGGGCCTAGCCCAGCGGTTCTGGTTCTCAACCTGTGGGTCGTGACCCCTTTGGGAGTCGAACGACCCTTTCACAGGGGTCGCCTAAGACCATCGGAAAACAAAAAGATATTGACATTACGATTCATAACAGTAGCAAAATTACAGTTATAGAGTAGCAACGAAAACAATTTTATGGTTGGGGGTCACCACAACATGAGGAGCTATATTAAGGGGTCGCGGCATTAGGAAGGTTGAGAACCGCTGGCCTAGCCCCATCTTTCAGACCTTCCTTGGGTTCTTGGTAGCCTATGAGACCAGACCCATTCATGTTGAACGGTGTCAAATTTACCCACAAATGATAATGATTTAATAAGCCAAACTCTTTTCAGAATCCCCAGCATCCTAATCTATACTTCATTAGTAACGAAGTGTTCTCTATCAATTACTGGCTGACCTAGAGGAAAGAGAGTACTATAGACATCTTCTTACTGGGATTCCCATAGAGCCCTGGACTTTATCATCCACAAATAGTCTGTAAGCAGGCACAGTAGCTTCTTTGCTCTGGAAAGGAATACAGATTAGGGACGGAAAGGAATGAGAAAAATCAAGTTCGCCATTGTTGCAAAGAATCTCATCCATGATTCTACTAATTAGGAAGAAAAAATATGAAACAGGAAAAAGCTATAATCAAGAAATATTTAAAAAATAATAGCATTTTACTCAGTGTTTGGACAAATGTATTTTTCCTTTTTGGGGACTGTATAAATAAGGTGCTGTTATTTCAAATCATGCATGGAAATATGTGTGCAGACATAATACATATTTATGATTATATATACATATATTTGGGTGTGTGTATACATATACATATGTGTGTGTGTATATATATATATATATACACACTACTTCACATATTTTGATTGTATTGATTACCATGTTTCTTGTAGCCATCAGTTCCAGTGTACTGACGGAACATAACAAAAAACCTGTGCATATGTTTGAAATTATTGCACCATAAACACAGCTGTACTTTCTCTAGAAACAAACCTTTCTTTATTGATTCTTTTGGATGCTTTCTGTTGCAGACTATCAGGAAAATTCTTACAGGGCATCTGCATCAAAATTCACGAGCAACTATCCTGCCTAGTCAAGCATTGTATTCTTTACTTTGTAGTCAAGACAGTTGAATGATTCTACTTAGTTTGAGTGGCACTCTGCCACACATACATTACAGCGCAAGGAGAACTCAGAGGAATCACTGAAGCTAACCATACATTACATGCATGGTGCACACCAGATGTCTCTTCTTACAATGTTATGGTTTCATAAGCTACACTGACATTGTCATTAAGTTTAGAAATTTGATTCTGCTCACTTTGCCATCCTTAAAATAGACGACTCTGAAGGTTGTTGCTTTAACAAATAGAATTTGCACACAAAGAACTCTATCAGCGGCACTGCAAATAATTATGCTGTTCCATTTATTCGTAATAAGTAATGAAAAGTCAATTCAGAAGTAGGAACTCATACCAAGTAAGAACATAAAGAAATTATAAAATTCTCGTATGAATTTTCTTTCCTACAGTATTCTAAATAAAACAACTCTTTCCCTACTTTTTTACTCACTTTTGGAGGCATTTGTTTTTTATGGTGTGTACTAACATATATGCCTGAGACTGTAAAATGTCACAAATTAAATGAGGCGGAAGTATTCTCCTCATTAAAATGTATGTTGCCTAGTGATATAACTGAATTTGGTTTTGTGGTATAAAGTTGTCAATTCTGACCTTGCTTTAGTTATGCTGCTGAAGGCTTTCTGGCATATGGATCTGGTCTAAGCCTTCCCATGTGATGCTGTCACTATTTGCAGCTTGAGGAAGTGCTCCTGTGCTTAGAGCATTGCTTTCTCATCAGGCCATAAATGTTAACAGGCATTTCCACTACTGATATTTTATAGTAATCAAAAATTCACTTCAATTAAAACCTTATTGTTTTTATAAATAGGCATTTTATAGAAGGGCTGGATGTTGGAATAATTAGAGTTCAATATTTTTTATTTGTTTATGTGTTTCCAAATAAATTCAGCTTTGATTTAAATTGCTTAATAGTTTTTATATTTATTCCTGATGCTTTGATAACTTTTGGTGAAGTAAATTGTGAATTAAAACATACAAACATTATTTAAATATTTTTTCTAATTGAGTTACTGCTAATATCTCTTATTTAATTTTGATCTCCTATTCATATTTGTATAGTTCAGCATTCCAGAGAGTTTTTCTTTACTACTAGCATCAACGCTTATCTTCTTTTCTTCCACATACTTCTTTGGCATTGTGAGTGCATTTGAATGATGATTTTTCTAGATGAGCTAATTTATGATTCATTCACATAGAATGTAAGTTTGTTTTTTCCTATTAAATATGCTTTGGAAAGTTGCCAAATCTAATTTTTATAGAGAATAATTTTCTATGATATGATGTTTGTCTCAATCTCTTCTATTATTTTCGGTATTATCTTACTTTATTTTCTTGTTCTCTCTTATCCTTTAGAAATCACAAATATTTAAAAATGTTAAAAGTAGGGTTAATTAATGCATTTACCATTTATTTTCAATATTGCTTTGCAATGAGGAAATAGAAAAACCTTTTGTTCTCTACCAGGATGTAATATTATAGTCTTACAACTTTACTCGCTGTTATCAAATAGTAGTATTATATATAAAAAAAGATTTATTTAGTACCTAGGGAATTATCAGAGTCCCAAATCCTCTGTGGATGGCTCACATACCCTACTGAACCAATAACCAGCACTCGGGGTAATCCTTGTATTGATCCCATGTCCTGACCCAGCCTTGTATTCCTAGATGAGCAGTGAATTTGTGGTTACTAATGATGGCTTTCACTACTCAGGACCCACATCAAAGCCCATGGCTGCTGTTTACAAATAGGAGAAAAACAGACTATGTTGGGGCTTTGTATTGCCATGTGCTTCTCTAAACTTTTTGATTAGCTATTTTATGATGAAAGTATCTTTGTACTTATACCTGTGTTCACTTCCTATGGAAACAAAGCTCTTTAAAGTTCAGAACTGTTTCTTATGTGTGAGTATTCTTTCAGGACCTAGCAGTGTATTAGAATAGGTATTTCATGAACATTTGCTAAATGAACAGAATAGTTTTTTATTTCTCATATTAATTTATTATTTTTTAATATTTGGGAAATAGACCAAGCTCTGCCCGTTTTTTTTTTTTGTCCTAATCATAGTGTCACAAGTTTTTGTTTTGAAATCCATTCATTAATAGGCCACATTTTTCAGTGTGGTTTTCTTAAATATGGTGCTGTAGATATGCACTTTACTTGTATTCATTTCTGTGGTAATGATAGTTTTATGAATTATCTTTCATTCTGTACAACCTGCCCTAATGTGCTCTGTTACTTTCGAATACCTTGCTACCACTGGAAATATAATGTTTCTATATTTCTAAAATTTTTGGTGTCTGTTGGGTAGCAGAAGGGATTCCATAGTGTTCATGTAAAAGTCTTGCAACAGAGTTTGTGTTTTCATTGGAATGTGCACCATTTCCTTGCATTGAAATAAAATATGATTTTTAGTTATTATATAACTAATAAATTAAACTCTATTGCTGTGCCGTCATAGAAATTTGCAAAATGAAAAAAGAAATCAACATAAAACCATGGAACTGTTTCTAAAGTAGCCACCAGTTAACTCAAATTGTTATTTAAAATTCCTTGAAGAGAACAGTTAAGCACTGCATAAAAAAAATCTTCCATGATTTTGACAAAGAGATTTCTTCACTAATTTCACTGTAAAATAATGTAGGAATTATGTAAATGATGATGACTATTTCTAAAAATGTGGATACAGTAATATATTAAATCAAATTGCATACAATTGATTTTCTCATTAGTCATTGCTGGAACATTTATAAAATTATTCTATTTTTTATTATAGAGTTAAATCATATGTAAATCAGTAATTAGTTTTGTCAATGTTATTGTCATTTTTTATTTAAAAACTAGCACTAAGAGGCCCATTCCCTAGATAGGAAAATTAAATTTGCCTTTAGCAGTCAACTCCAAGTAATTGTCTGGCTATAAAATCCTATTTAATTGGGATGACTGTATTCAAATTGAGATTCTTCTTTGTCACGTACTCTTTTGTGGTAGTAAATAACCCTCTTGCTTATAGTAGGGAGATGTCCTTGAGATCTCCTTTATAGAATTTCAAAGACAATATGTTGACAGTAGCATATCCTTTTCAAACTGAGATGATAAGTATTTTAAGTCAAGAAGAGGCACTTGTGAAGTAGATTTTGTTCCAGATGCTAAAGTTTGAAATCATGGAATAAGTGTGCAAGACCTTGAGGTGTTAACATGCCTAAATAGTTTGAGGAACAGTGTGCTGGTGCTTGCATTGAGGCATGGAGGAGAACATAGGCTGTGAGGTGAAAGAGAGTAGAAGGACATACATTTAGAGAAGGAATTGAGTAGAGGTTGTGAGCACAGATAATAGAAAGGGCTAGTTCCTTTATGTGTAAAATAGAACAAATCATAGACCCTATGGCATGGAGTTTTGTGATGATTTAATAAGGTAACCCTCTTTATCTCAAAGAGCTTAGCATAGAGGAAGTCCAACGTGGCAAGCTGGGTAAATGCTAGGCCTTTTGCCTGCCAGGATCTCATCAAAATTACAACTAATTATAGTACAAACAACCTCAAGAATCATCTGAAGACTAGCTGAATAGATTCCCTAAAACTGAAAATATAAAGAAAAGGCCACATTGAGACTAAGGAGGGGCAGAGACACAAAAACAGGCTGACCCCAATGGTTGAACACTGGGAGGGACACCTTGGTGGCAGAGGTTTCACCTGAAGTGGTAGAGGTCCCAGGCCCACACTGGGCTCCCCAGTACAGGGGTCCTGGGCCAGGAAGAGGAGTCCCCACAACATCTGGCAGTGAAAATCAGTGAGGAATCTGTCCATCCATACCAGTGAGATAGAGGGTGGCTGGAAAAACAGATGTCCTCTTAAAGGGCCCACAGACAGGCTCACTCACTTACAAATACTCATCTGGGCTCCGGTGGAGGGGCAACAGCTCAAGAGGTCCCAGAGACATATGGGGAAAAATTTAGCTTCAGGGATAAGGCTGGAGGGACAGCTGCCATTTCCCTGTGTGGAGCCTGCCTCACATGTAGCCTACAGGAGGGCACCAATGTTTCTATGTTGAACCATCTCCAAAGGGCCAAATCTGAGACTACATTGGTGTGGTAAAATCCTCATGTGCACACCACCTTGGTGACACCCTGGGTCCCTGCCCTGCTGAGCTCATGCTGCTTCACTGAGGGCGCTCTTTGATCCTGGGCATGTGACTCTGCCCCATCAGCTGCAGAAGCATTTCACATCAGTGGAAATCCTGTAGTCGTCTGGAGAAATTTCAGTGGTGGACAGTGAACCACAATTTGTCCTGCAGCATCTCTTGAGCCATGAGGCAAGGGGGTTTGGTCACAGTTTTCTCAGGCCTTTTTGTGATTGGTCAAGGACTGGCATTGGCACATAAATTGAATCTACATTAACTTTATAAAAACCACTGGCCATGCCTAGTGACTTCCTGGGGCCCTGCCCTGCCTAACTAGTTCTGCATCACCAGGGAAACTCTCAACACTGGGTCAACTAGCCTAGCATGTACACATAAGGAGGCTCTTTGAATGGCTACTACAAGCAATTATATGCTAAAAACTTGGATAATATGGAAGAAATGGATACATTTCTAGGAGCACACAATCTTTCAAGACTGAATCAAGAAGAAACAGAAAATCTGAACCAACCAATTACTTTTAATGAAATTGAATAGGTAATCAACAAGCAGCCAACTTATGAAAGTCGTTGACCAGATGGCTTCACAGATGAATTTTACCAAACATTAAAAAAAGAATTAATGCATATTCTTCTCAAACTATTTTAAAAAATTCAAGAACAGGGAAGGCTCCCAAGCTCATTTTATGAGGCCACCACTACCCTGATTTCAAACCCAGACAAAGACATTACAAAAAAAGAAAACTAATTTTAGAGTTTTATTAATCATAGAAACTTCCCATATATATTTCCAATTGCCTCAGTTATGTTCTCAGGATGATAATTTCCCAAATTTTCCTTTACTTGGTATCTTATTACTCATCATTTTAGGAAAGACATTTTTAATCATGCTTGTAGTAGATAAGTAGCATATATTTATTTTAGAAAAATTAGAAAATGCAGATAAGCAAAAGAGAAAATGATCACCCATAATCCCATCTGATCTAGATCTGATCATTTTTTTGGATATATGTTTCTATATTATTTTCTGTTCAGAAGTCCACTTTACAAAACAAACAAACAAACAAACAATCAACAACAACAAAAACTGTAGGCTGATATCCCTAATGAACATAGATGCAAAAGTTCTCAACAAAATATTAGCAAACTGAATTCAGCTGCACTTTTAAAAAGATCATACATCACAGTCAAGCGGCATTCATGTCTAGTATGCCATGCTGGTTCAATATTTGCAAATCAATTAATGTGATACACCACATAAACAAAATGAAAAATAAAAATCATATGGTCATATCAATAGATGCAGAAAAACTGTTTGACAAAATCTAGCATCATTTATGTGATAAAAACTCTCAGCAAAGTGGGGCTAGAGAGAATATATCTCAACATAATAAAATCCATACATGAAAAACCCACAACTAACATCATACTCAATGGGAAAAGATAAAGCATTCTCCTTAAGATCAGGAATAAAACAATGATGTCCACTCTCAACACTTTTATTCAACATAGTACTAGAAGTCCTAGCACAGCAATCACACAATAAAAAGAGATAAAAGGCATCTGAATTAGAAAGGAAGAGGTAAAATTGTAATTATTTGAAGATGACATTATACTTTATATAGAGAACCCCAAAGATTCCACCAAAAAACTATTAGCACTGATAAATTGTTGGGAGCCATTTGAGCTCAGTAAGGCTAGCAAGCTGAGATAGCTACAGACCCCCATGTTTTGTGTGCTGAGGAAAAGGCTGCAAAACTTCATGTTGGGTGAACAGCAAAAGAGGAACTGCTGGAAAAACATGCAACCCAATGACCAGCTCATCTCCTGTGCCATGGAAAAGCAGAAGTTCCCTGAACTAAAACCAGCGGACCCTCAGATGTCACTGTCTAATTATGGACTCATATACTTTGGGACTTTCCACCATGAAATTGTTGACAGCTTCTATTTGCCTCAGTTTAACCTTACTTAAAATATGTCATTAGTCTATGCTGTGTAATCACGTAACTTGTTGCCAAGAAATTATCTCACTTCTAAACCCTTGCATAAAGGACATTGGTTCCTCTTTCCCCAGAGCCCCCTACCAAAATCCCCTATGTTTAGCTAAGGGAATCATCCCCGGCAAAGAGGGAATTGCTTTCTATATAACCAGTGCACATTCAATAAACGTCGTCACTCTCTGCCATCAGCAGTTAGTGAACCTCCTAATCCCAACTTTGGTGTCTGTGCCATCTCTTTCTTTTCTCAATTCCTTGCATTGACCAATCCTGCTCAAGGACCGTTTGGTGGGCTCCTGGCCTGATCACCCAGGTGCCCCGGTTGTCGAGCTGGCTTTCAACAAATTTAGTAAATTTAGTAAAGTAGTAGGATACAAAATTAATATTCAGTCATTGGTTGCATTTTTTATACACCAACAACAAACTATCAGAAAGGGAAATTAAGAAAATAATTCCATTTACAACTGCATCCAAAATATAAAATACATAGAAATAAATTTAACCAGGGAAATAAAATACCTGTACTCAGAAAATTGTAAGACATTGAAGAGAGAAATTTAAAAAGATACAAATAAATGGAAACATATATCATGGATAGGAAGAATTAATATAGTTAAAATGTTCATGTTACCCAAAGCAATTTATAGATTCAATGCAATCCCTATCAAAATACCAATGTAATTTTTTCACAGAACTAGAACAAATAATCTTAAAATTTATATGGAACCATAAAAGACCTCAAAGAGCCACAGCAATCCTGGAAAGAAGAAAAAAGCTAGAGGTATCATACTACCTGACATCAAATTATACTACAATGCCATAGTAATCAAAACAGCAAGATAATGGCATAAAGACAGACACACAGATCAATGGAACAGAATAAAGATACCAGATATAAATCTATGTCTATATGATCTTTTAATTTATGTCAAAGGAAACAAGAATATACATTGGGGTAAAGACAGTGTTCAACAAATGGTGCTGGAAAAACTAGACAGATACATGCAAAAAAAGTGGAACTGGACCTAATTGAGGGGCAATGATTTTTCCTTTACATTAAAATTTATAGGGGTGACAATTTTTATGCCACATATAAGAATAAACTAAAAATAGATTAAAGACTTAAATGCAAGACCTGAAACCCTAAAACTCCCAGAAGAAAATGTAGGAAGTAAACTCTCAGACATTACCCTTAGTATAATAATGTTTTTACTGCTATATCTCCTTGGGCAAGAAAAGAAAAAGAAAAAGTGAACCAATGAGACCATATAAATTAAAGGGATTTTGCACAGCAAAGGAAACCATCAACAAAATGAAAAGACATTTTACTGAATGGGTGAAGATATTTGCCAATGATACATCTGATAATAGATTAATATCCAAAATGTATCTATATCTATATCATCAATATCTATATCTATATCTATGTCTATATATCTATGGGGTTGTCAAAAAAGTCATGACGCATTTTTGCATTGAAAAACAGAAAAATATGTCATGACTTTTCCTACAGCTCAATATATCTATATATCTATATATAGATAAATCTATATATGTCTGTATATATTATAGATATATATATATACACATGAGGTGCCAAAAAATGTACACATACTTTAAGAAAGAAAAAAAATGCATTAAAATTGTAATATTCAATATATATGGATAACGAAAGATGAATACAAGTCATGTGAATACATTTTTTTGGCACCCCTGGTATATATGAAACTCAACACCAAAAAAAGAAACAATCCAGTTAACAAATGGGCAGAGGACCTGACTAGACATCTCTCCAGAGAGGACAGACAGATGACCAATAGACATATGAAAAGATGCTGAACATCACTAATAGTCAGGGAAATGCAAATAAAAACCACAATGAGATATCACCTCACACCTGTCAAAATGGCCATCATCAGTAAATCAACAAACAAGTGCTGGCAAGGATGTGGAGAAAAGGGGACCTTTGTGAACTGTTGGTGGGATTGCAAATTGGTGCAGCCCACTGTGGAAAACAGTATGGAGGTGCCTCAAAAAATTAAAAACACACATGTCTTGTTAGAGAGACCACTTCATGGATAGTGTAGAGGCTTGACAATGTCACTGTTTACCTGAAGCTGATGTTGAGTAACATTGTATGTCAACTATAATTTATGTGAATATATGTGTGTGTGTGTGTATATATATATATATATATATATATATTCAGTATATATACAGTATATATATAGATAGATAGATAGATGATAGATAGATAGATAGATAGATAGATAGTCACAGGATGTGGAGTATAGTGTGGTTAGTGGAGTCAATGGAATTGTAATAGATATGTATGATGTCAGGGTGTGCTGGGAGAGTGGAGCAGTGGATTGGGGGAGGGGGGTTGTCACTCTGTGAGGGCTGAAAGTATAACTATTGCATTGTCTAGCACACCTGAAGCTAATAAAAACAAAAAGATACTAAAAAATAAATAAATTAATTAATTAAATTAAATAGAACTACCTTATGACTCAGCAATTCTATTCCTGGGTATTTATCTGAAAAAAAACCAAAACACTAATTTGAAAAGATATATGCACCCCTATGTTTATTGCAGCGCTATTCACAATAACCAAGATATGGAACAATTGAAATGCACATCAATAGACAATTGGATAAAGATGCTGTGATACACTTATACACTGGAGTGTTACTGTGCCACAAAAAAGATGAAATCTTATTATTTGCAATAACATGGGTAAACCTAGAGGGTATTATACTAAGCAAAATAAGTCAGACTGAGAAAGACAAATAGGATATGATCTCACTTTTATGCTGAATCTAGGGAACAGAATAAATGAGCAAACAAAACAGAAATAGACTCATAGATACAAAAAACAAACTGATGTTTGCTACATGTGGGGCTGAGGGTGGAGGGATTGGGAGGATGGGTGAGAAAGGTGAAGGGATTAGGAAGCACAAATTGTAGCTGCAAAATAGTCATGGGGATGTGAGATACAGTACAGGGAATATAATCAATAATGTTGTAAAGACTATAGTGTCAGATGGGTACTGGACTTATCAGGGGGGATCACTTTATAAGTTATATAAATGCCTAATCACTACACTGTACACCTGAAACTAATATAAAATAATATTGACTGTCAATTATAATTAAAAAACATATAGTCCCACATGTAAAGTACAGCATAGGGAACATAGTCAATGGTATTGTAATAGCTATATGTACAGTGTCAGATGGATAGTAGACTTGTTGCAGTTATCACTTTGTCAGGGGTGTAAATGTCTAATCATTGTGTTGCTTTGCACACCTGAAACTAATAATATGTACATTTATAGACATATTCAAAAGGAAAAGACTTCAATTTTGGGTGTATATTTCTGGGTTAAAACTCTTCAGGTTGATTAAATGAGATTTACCTAGACATTCACCGGGACATTTTGAGAGATTCATGGGCTAAGGCTTCCAAAATAATGAACATGTTTACAAAGCCAACCAAGGTCACTGAATATAACAGGATGTTGAGCAATGAACAATGATAAGGTAAATTTAAATTTTTTAATGAAAAGAAGTTACTGATAACTTAGGGATTTTACAACACTGAAGTGATAGTAATCTCAAAATAATAAGATTTGAAATAAAAAAAGATGAAAAATGTTATTAGTAAGATAAAAATGCAAATTGTAGAAAGTGCAATGTTTTTGTAGTAAAGAAACATTACAGGTTAATTGGGAGCAAGAACTAAAGAAAAACTATTAATGATAATTTGGAAATATTCAGAATGTTGCTTAGGTAACATAGAATTTCAGTCAAATGCCTAAATCTACTAAAATTCACAAGTAGATCTCTCCCCTAATAATAAGCTTTGTGAATATTTCACAAGCATTTATAATAGGCATGTTTTGTGGCTGTAATCTTAAACAAATGGTACCAACAAGGCCTCATGAAAGGAGAAATCATTGTCAGGCTTTAGTCCTTCCTAAGCGATGTATCTGATGTTGGTTTTCCTGCTCTCCATAAAGCCCATCTTCTGTAAAGATAAAATGAGACAAAGCATAAGGACTAAAATATGCCTTTTAAAGGAAAAACTAGTGACATGTTTTTTCTAGGTTTTAAAATTCAATCTTGCTTGAAAAACCACAAATTGATTAGTGAAATTATGTACTCTGATAAAAAATCTATATTTCATTGATTCACTTACTTAAAATTTGGCTTTATTTCTCTGTTATTCAATTATTTGGTAACTCAGTCACAAGCAAAATATTCTTATCCCCACCCCCTGTGGTTTTATAAGTTTCATTGCTTTAAATAAAAATCATCATACCAATCTTTATAATCCTCTAATAGCCTTATTTTTCTCTAGTGATCAATAAGTGATGGGAATTGCTTTATATACCATAGAATTCATTATTTGTTGTTTGAAATATCCTACCAATTGAGGAACTATGATTATGAACATAAGGGGATGAATTTGATAGTTAATTGCTATTTTTCCAAAACAATGTGCATCATATTTAGGTTAAAAAAATCAATTCAAATGAATTGTAACTAGCTCAATAACCACTCTGAATTTTTAGGTAAATTTTAATTTTATTTGTATCCTGATACTGTTTTTATTCATTTGTATAACATTTCATTAAAGAGGAATTGGACCCAATTTTGCTACTGGACTTGGAATAAGAAGACTTACGTTTGACACTGGTAGTCATATAACTTAAGAAAGTCACATTTTAAATCTTTATTAAAATTCTCAATACATTAACACCTTGATGTAAATTCTTGGCTCAGTTTTGAAATTATAAAATATTGTCTTCTTTTATTTTTATTTTAAACATCTTAAACATTATATTTTTGCATAAAGTTAAAAATATGAATACCTTAAGACCTACTGATTCCACCTTTAGGTACTACTGTACACCAAGATACAAGTACAAGAGTGTTGATATCAGGGCTATTTGTAATTCCTTCAAACTAGAAACTATTCATATGCCAGTCAATAATAGAACAGATAAAGGTATTGGTGCACAGTTCTTTAATGGAATGCTACACAACAAGAATAATTAAACTAGAGACATATAGAATAACAATTATAAATCTCTAACTATATTTCAATGCGAATTTCCTCCTGTATAAAATGAAAAATAATATTGCCCAAATACAATCCTTCATGACTTTTAAAAAAATCTTAGAGCACTTGATTAACAAATGCAAAGTGATTTATTTGGCAGTTAGACTGATATATTTTTAGGAAGGCTATATGCTTAAGATGGGTCCATTAAATGTTCTATTTAAAATATTTTAGAACATTAGGGAGACTTTAAAACCCCATGATTATACAAAAAGAAATAGGAATTTATTCTAACATTCATAAAAATTCGGAGCTGATTTCGCAAACATGCTTTTCTTTCCTCTTGTTTAAATGCCCATACCTGGTATGCTGTAATGTCCTTTCTGATTCAGCTCAAATGCTATCTTTTTCATGGAATTCTTTATGTATTGAAAGCCTATCATGCACCTCAAATCATGTTTGGTTAAAATAAGGCTTTTTTACTGGTGTGTTAAATAAATCTGCATCCATAGGAATTAATGTAAAAACCCATTTTGAAGTTTCTGCATTGAATCATATCACATTTCCAGGAACAAAACCATGATTCTCTCAAGATACTGAATTTAAATTGTTCATGAGACTAACAAGAGCTTAGAAGAGAATTCTTAAAATAAAGAATGCATAATTGTTGCAAATTTTCAGCAAGTGAATGATAGGATTCAAAATGTTTCCTAATTTTGTTTACTTCAAAAATTTTCCAAGTGGCTATAAAGATGACTCTCCAAAGAAGGGACTTATTTTGCAACAGGCAGTTTCTTTCCCCAAAAAAAATAATTTACAGAGAGGCACACAGTGGTTTCCCAGAACTTACAAATATCCTGAAGTTTAACTAGGACATCTTTCCTGTGAAGCATGATGATTGACATGTGAAACCTCAAATCACAGGCTGGAAGCTGAAGCAACTCATCTGATGACCATGTAATCAGCAACCTAGGTCTTAAATCACTGACAGGGTCAACTCACATTCACGTGTGTATCACCTGGCCTCATATGTCATTTTAGCACCTGGATGCTACAGGCAGAAGATCTTGAGTCTTTGGGGGGTAGGCGGGTGAAGGGGGGCAACTCATAATATTCCCCACTAATCTTGACATTTTTCTGGCAATTGACAAACTTTCCTTCTATCTTCATGATGAAGATTTGTGTTAGAACAGTCTTAAACAGGACTCCCTTTCATCCTAGTCTTTCTTCAGGGTACTCACCTCCTCCTTCAAACCTCATTCCTCTAATAATCTTTCACAATAGAATAGAAAATGCATTAAGAGCTTTAGAAAATACAACAGTATAAAGCATCCAGGTAATGCAAAGGACACAGTCATTACAAACTCAAAGACATATTTTCTATCCCTGAAAATATGTGGAAATAACTATAAAACTTCCTTTTTAAAAAAAAATCCTCCATCACCTACTTCTGATGCATCTCTTTTCCAGTTTAGCTGTCAACAACATTAACAAGAGTAAATAAAAATTGTCAGTGCTCTTGCTGCTAATTAAATTTTGGAGGGATGACCACCTATATGATATACTATGAAAATCTCTCAATGTTATTAAGTGATTCCTTGCAATATCATTTATTTATTCATTTATTTATTTATTTGTATTAAAATTTATTGGGGTGATAATGGTCAACAAAACTACATGTTTCAAGTCTACAGTTCTATAATGAATCCTCTATATATCACATTCTTTTTTCACCACCCAGAGTCAGTTCTCCTTCTATCACCAGCAATATCATTTAAAAGCTATCTGCCTTTGCATGATTACACCATAATTCAAACAAATCTCTTATTTTTACATATTAAGGTTGGTTCTACATTGTTAAGATTAGTAAAAAATATAAATGATAAAATAAAAATATGAAGGATGACTTTGACCATTATATATTTTTATATTTCTTTAAATTGTAAGTTATAACATTTAGGATAATAGACAACATTCAGAAAAATAGATAAATATGAAATTAAAAATATCTATGTACCCAACATAATTAACAAATAACAGTTTGACAGTCTTCCTTATAATTATTTCTTTGAATTTTTTACATGATAAAAATAAAATATTAGCGATAAAGTTGAGTCCACAAAGATAACCCAGGATGATCTTCCCATCTCAAAAGCCTTTTAGTCCCATCTGCAAAATTTCCTTTCCCACATAAGGTAACTTCTTCACAGGTTCCAGGGATTAAGTAATGGACATTTTTCATGGGCCATCCTGCCTACCATAGGAGCCAAGGATAAAAATCCAATCTGCCCTATGCTTCTCCACTACATTTCTCATGTGACTCCTTTACAGAAAGCATGGATAACTGACAGCCTTGCTTTCCTGCCACTCTCTCTTTGTCCCCCATCCCTTTGATTCCCAGAATTCAAAGGGGTGAGTTCCCATAGGTCATTTTCTCCTTCTACCTTCCTTGACCTTTACTGTTGAGCCATAACGATGAAGAGGCATATTTTCTCTATACACTTGGAGAAATCTATTTGGCATGCTAAATAAAGAATGCAAGGATAGGACAAAAAAGAGGTAAATAAATTTAGAAAAATTTTAAAGAAAATTGCATAGATTTCCATATGATTATCTTTTTGGATAAACATATTTGGCAGGTAAGAAGTTGATTATTACCTTATTCTTTCTCTTTGCTATTTTTTCTGCAACAGATCCTTATCTTCACTAAGCCAGATAGATGTCTCTACTCAACAGAGACAAGGTAAGGTACTTAGGAGGCAAAAAAGAAGTGTACAAAAATATCTATATGAATATTAATGTGTTAGAAAGCTCTTTCTCATGCATTACATAACAAGTAATAGTTATGTAAATGTGAAAAAAAGAAATATTATTGATATGGTGTTACTCACTAGAAGTGTTAAAAAGATTCTCCAGAATTGAAGGGATAGGGAAGAGACATGCATTTTTTTATTCTTTATCTATGTACATATATTATTTAGATAGGAAAAAGAAGTTGAAAGACTTTTAAGTAAAATACTAGGTGAATTTCTGTCAAAGAAATTAACCTGGAGAAAAGTAAAGGTTAAAATAAACTCTCTTAGTTACGAATATTTCAATAGTGCAGAAACAATATTTGTTTATACAAAGCAGAAAATGGTACTCCCTCTGGGTAAATGCAGCCCAATGGGATGAACCTTACGAAAACAGATGTCTTTATGTTAATTAGGAAAATGTGCCACTACCTCTGGGCTGATGTAGTCATATGTCTGAGCTCACAGCTTGGCAAGCAGAGTGTGAGCTGGATTTCATCCCCGTCGGGCCATCAGCTGGTAACCCTCTTGAAGTCTATAAACAGCAAAACCATATGAGGCATTCCTGCATGGATAATTCAATTGTCCAACATTCCCAATTGTACTACTGCAAACTGGCTGAAAAATGCAATATATAGGCTCCAGAATTCAAACTGTTGGTGCTTATATTTATGTTGTTGTTGAGTTTCAATATAATATCATTTATAATTTTGTAGGTATTTCTGCAGTTTTCAAAAGTTTCATTGTTGTATAGCCAATAACAGTATCACACTTATTTTTTCCTTCATAAAAGTCAGTTTTGTGCCAAGGACAAGACAGTCAGAGCTGTGTATCTAGGAGCAGTAAAAAGATGGTTCTTTGTCTAAGAAGAACTTGAAAATAATAAAATCAACTGTAAGAATAAACAATTTCCAAGTAACTGTACCTAGGAAGATGAATTTTAGAAATGAGGAGACAATACAAATTGGTAATTGTAATATGGCCTCAGGGATAGAAAAAGACAGTCCAAGTAATATAATCTATAATGTTGTAAGTATTTCTTAGGGGGCCAGATGGACCCATGTCCTTTTGGGGAGTCCACTTCATGGTCGATGTAGAGGCCTGACCACCGCATTGTATTTCTGAAGCTGATGTTGAATAATACAGTATGTCAACTATAATTATATATATACATATAGTCTCGGGACATGGAGTAGAGAGCGGGAACGGATTCAATGGAATTGTAATAGATAAGCATGATATCGGGGGTGGGAGAGCAATAGATGGGGGAGGGGGGTTGTTACCTGGTGAGGGTGAAAGGGTAACTAGTGTATTGTTCTGTACACCTGAAACTAACAATAAAAAATAAATTTAAAAAATAAATAAGTTAATTAATAAATTAATTAATTAAAAAAAAAGAAATGAGGAATTATTCAGCATGAAACAAACTAAAATTCACAATGTTGGGAATCTTTCAAAGATCACCAGGCATGCAAAGAGGCAGGAAAAGACAACTCATAATGAGGGAAAAAATAATCAGTCAAGACCCAGACCTGACGCAGATGCCTGAATTATCAGAAAAAGTAATTAAAACAGCTATCAAAACTGTAATTCAAAAGTAGAGATAGAAAAGATATTATTAAAAGCTCAAAACTAAACTTCTGAAGATGAAAACTATAATATCCAAGACAAAAAAATTCTCAGTAAGATAAATTCCATATCAGATATTAAAGATAAAGATATTAATGATTGTGAGGACATATTAGTGGAAACTATTCAAAATGAAATAGAAAGAAACACTTAGAGAAGTGAAAACCACATCAGTAACTTGTAGGTCAACTGCAAGCAGACTACTCTATATGTAATTGTAGACATTCAGTGGGAGGGATGGGACAGAAAATAAAAACGTGACTAAATAATGGCCAGTAGATTTCCAAACGACCAAAATTATAAAGCCATGTATCTAAGAACCTCAATAAAACCCAGGCACAAGAAATATGAAAAAAACTACACCAAGGCATGCCATAATCAAATTGCTCAAAACCAGTGATGAAAAGAAAATTTCAAAGCTGCCAGAGGAGAAAAGACATGTATACAGAGAAGCTATGCAGATGAGGGAATTTTTTCATGAGAAATAATGCAAGCAAGAAAACAGTAAGGAAATATCTTTACAATACTGAAAAAGGAATGGTAGTAGGGGATATAATTGTTTATGAAGGCATAGCCTTTATTATGGGACTGTTGTGAAAATGACTATGATGGTGATATAGGATTCTATGCATTTGTCAAAACCCATGGAACTGTACACCATTTTTAGTACATGTAAACAACAATAAAAAGAAACTAAGATGTAGAAGAAAGATGGAATGCAGACTGTGACAAATGTATCTAATTGCATTACAAATGACCTAAGTAACTTTAATAGTGTTTTCACTGCATGTTCTAAGAGTAAAGATAAAAAACAAAACAAATAAAAACACTATATACAAACAGTATACTCTAGTTGTGTTTTTCTGCACTTGAGATACAAAGCTTGGCTTATATCAGGTACCCGATAAATGATCACTAATTATCTCTGTATTGTTGATCCTGTATTTTGCAAAGTGGCTATAAAATCCTTCCAATTTGGAGGGTATTTGAAGGCTCGGTCTGACAATTGTAGACTATGAGATAAGCTATAATAAAAATTATTATTATTATTATAATTATTATAATTTTTAAAATTTTATTGGGGAATTGGGGAAGGGGAACAGTGTTGGGGAATTGGGCGAGGGGAACAGCCAACTTGCTGTCCTTCAATCTTAGTTGTGGAGGGCACAGCAAGCTCAGCTCCAGATGCTGTGTTCAATTAGTTGTGGGTGGGCATAGCCACCATTCTATGTGGGAGTCAAACCGGCAGCCTTGTTGTTAAGAGCACATGCTCTATCCCCTGAGCCATCCGGACAGCAGCTCAGCTCAACGTGCAGAGTTCAGTCTTAGTTGCAGGTGGGTGTAGCCCACCATCTCGAACAGGCAACCTTGTTGTTATGAGCACATGCTTCTATCCCCTGAGCCATCCGGACAGCAGCTCAGCTCAACGTGCAGAGTTCAGTCTTAGTTGCAGGTGGGTGTAGCCCACCATCTCGAACAGGCAACCTTGTTGTTAGGAGCACATGCTCTCACCAGCTGAGCCATCCTGCCACCTGTTGGCAGCTCAGCGGCAGCTCAGCTCAGGGCGTAGCTGATTTCCCATGTGGAAATCGAACCGATGACCCTGTTGCTCAGAGCTTGCACTCTTAGGCAAGCTCTTAACCAACTGAGCCACACAGCTGGCCCTCAAAATTATTTTTGAGAGTCCTAGGAATCATGTTAACTGAGATTGAGGTGATACAGCTACAATACAATCTAGTGCGTGGTCGTTAAGTTGGGGTAGAGACCAGATTGTTGGTAGTGAGGAAGTCCAGTAATTGAGAGGTTGAGCTATTGGAAGGATAGGTTTCATGAGAGTATTATGACATGATTTATGATGACAAAATTAAGAAAATATAAAAAACATGGGTAATTATTAGTTGAATAGCTTCAGTATGTTTTATTAGTCTTGAGATTTAGTTTCTGGCATTTTCTGTTTAGAAAGAAGAGTCAGGAGTAAGAATGGTTCTAGTGAAAGAGGGACCTGAGAATTCTTAAAGCCTAAGGAAAGAACAAAAAGAAAAAGCAGTTAGGAAGAGAATTGAAGTTAACCACTATTTTCATTCTGGTGGAAAAGTGTTATGAAAACAGTTATTTATTTATAGATAATCAGAGTACCACTATAAACAGTACTTTACTTGTCAGTATTGAATGATTCTATAGGACATAATTCTTATGAATAATTTCTTAGTAAAGCAAAACCTTCAAACCTCGTTGATAAAAGGCTCTTGAAAGCGGAAATCATATTTATTTAAAGAACATAAAATTTGGCTCCGAGAAGCACATTTACCTTCCCCTGATAGGGGATTTATCTGAACGATGCTCTTGTACTTTCATTTGAAGTAGCATATGAGGCCACATGTACTTGCAGCATTAGCACATATAACAGAGGAAAATTGGAATTTGTACCCATTTTCACTGTTATGGGGATTGTGCTGTGAGACACCCCAGATGTGACTCTTTGGCAAACAGTTGTTATTTTTTTTTTGAGGCTCAGAAGATTATCTTATGATTCTGGATATGTCCCAAACCTACTCTCCAAGCATCTGGCCTAATTCAGCTAAGCAGAAAATAGGAATGGACTTCCTTTACTAACAAGGTTATGTGTAAAATGACAGTTCACGTGGCTTGGGAATCCTTCATGAAAAACACTACCTTTCCCAAGCAGTGTGATGCACTTCACTGTTTAATGAATGATGGCTCTTGGTTGAGCAGAAGCCTCCATATTCAACATGAAGACAAACCTCCTAATTTAAACTGTGTGTTACAACTTCCTTTGGGCTCCACTTGCTTTCATGATGGTAGGAGATTTTAATAGATGCTGAAAAGCAGGCTGCTTCATAGTCAACAGCAGTAGTTGGTTAATTTTTAAAATTTCTTTTAAATGTTTATGATATCACATTTGCTGTCATAACTTTAATGTGTATTTTTGATGTTATTTAATTTTTCATCTATTCATTCAGGGTTCCAACTATTTATCGAGTCTGGACAATAGACCAGGTAGTGTCTGTGACTCTATGTGTGTTCCATCATTCTCCCATCTTGGTGGGATGTCCAAAGTGGCTTCCATCTCACCAAAATATATCAGATGTGGAAACTTTCCTTTGTGCTTCTACTAATGTTGTAGGTAGATGTGGCCCCGCCCTTTAGTCCAAAGACTGAAAAAGCTCTCTGGGCTATTGGATGGACATTTGTTCATTTGGATCAGAGGGGGGTAAATTCTCCAATCAATCACCACATTAAAAAAGCCAGCAGTTCTGTTTCTCAAGTTCAGTAAGGAAACCACAACCAGTGCAATATCCACTATTGGAGCAACCATGTAATTAGCATCATGCTAGTTCCTTTTAGTCTATCATGATCCATCTATTTTTGCAGAGGTCATGCAAGTAAAATGAACAGAGACCTGCTGGGAATCACCACTCTGTATCCATGGTATTGAGTGTGGCTCTGATCTCTGCAGTGCTACCCTGCTTGTAATACAGCTTCTCCTGCCTGTTTAGAGAGCATGCTCAGGCATTTCCATTTGACTGCTTTTAATGCTTCTTTTTCAGTAGGTCAGGGGACCAAAGTGAGGGCTCTGTTACTTGCAAAGTATATCTATACCAATTCTGTGTTCAGAACACAGGTAAACGATCACAGGTTCTGTCTCCAGATTCATTAGACTCCCTGGGAGACAAATTTTGACAACAGTACATTTATCAATTGTATTTCATACTATGCCAATCTAACTTGGTGGTCATAATAGTGTTTCATAAAATCTAGCATTTCTGACGGTTTGCACATTGTATGCCTGACCTTTAAAATATCTGGCTATTCTTTCCTCCCCAGTATATGCTGTTAGTCTGATAAATGAAAGTAGTACTCTGGAGAAATATTGGAAGAATATTTACTTGTGGTGGTATTACAGGATTCTTTTTCAAGGGAAGTCAACCTACCTTTCAACTCATGCTGTCTGACTCAGAACTGACCAAGATTTCTGAGTAACTAGATGGATCTTCTTTCACTAGATTTTGTTTTTTTCTGTTCTATAGTTCAAGTCACCCTTGTTTTCTATCCACTTATCTTGTATCATGTTTATTTATAGATCCTTGGTTTCCATTTCAGCTTTGCTACTCATGATGTCAATTATATCCACATTGCCTCTGACATATATGTAGTTTCAGTGCCTTCTCTTTTCTCATCCAAAATTCTATGACTCACATTGAACTAGTGAGATCAGTTCCAAGGCATCATCTCATTCTGTTAACTCAGGGTTGTAGGATACAGCCTCCACAAAGTTTTTCAAATATGCTGCCACATCATTAATTCATCATTGATTTAATAAAAAGAGTATCTCCTGAGACCTCCTGATGAACACAGTATCTGGTGAATTTTGGTCTCAAAATAAATAAATGGCAGTTCTAACATGTTCGCCACCCTGAGCCTTTAGATCTCTTTAATGACACACTAGGAATTATCACCACACACGTCAGTACTTATTGCCACATGACTGATGAGTGACACATTTGTAGAAACTCATCATAGCATCTGCTTTCTAGAACAATGTCTAGTACTGACACTCTTAGTTTTGAGTTTTCCTGAGACAGAACCTGAGATAAACACTTAACTGTAGTTTAAATTATTTGAAAAGTGACTCCTGAAAGTTGGAAGCAGAGACTAGAGAGAATAATTAGAGAAGTAGTTAAATCCTAAGAGTGCCTTACTGAGGTCCTTCCAAGAGCAGTGCAGACTTATTCTTCACACTTCCTAAGGGGTGTTCAGAATGCCTCCCAGAGGTGTCTGTATGAACAGCGGAGTCTGAAACATTTATCTACTGCTCCTATTGCCCTTTGGTTGAGTTTTAGCTAGAGGAGGTGTTATTGCTTTTGACTTCAACATCGAGAAAATGAAAATACATGCCTGGTCTGCACTTAGGGACCAAATCCTCAGTGCAAGGTGAGTCTGAGCTTGTGTGCAACTGTCCATTGTACCTGTGGCTAAAATACAAAGTGTGTCAATGTATGTAAGGCTGGGTTTTTACCTGAGACTAAAGTAAGAAAAAAAATTAATATACAAGAGCTCAGGGAATGCTGTATTCTTGTAGCTTTCCTGAAGAATATTTTATAGGGTGAGTTTCCATAACATAAAAGTTCAAGTACTGATGTAGAAGCTGCAGCAAGTTTATTTTATTCTATAGGAAAAGTTTTATGCAATCAAACTTGACTAGAGAAACTTGAGCAAAGGGACTGAGAATTATATGTACTCAATTGGATATCAAAGGCTAACACCAAGATGGGAACGAGGTCTAGAAAGTAGTATGTAAATATTGTATATCCTGAAAAATATAAAATAACATAACTATGTAACAGATGAGTGTCAAAGGATATCATTTAAATATGGCAATCCAAATTGTGGAAGGCAAAATAAGGAAATGGGAAATAGAGCATTATGAAAGAATAAATATAGCACGTAGGACAAAATTAGAAACAATTAAAAATAAAACAAATACACAGTAAAGATTCAAAGTAAAGATAGAATAATATAATAGAGTTTAAAGCAGTTTTGTCCTTCCCATTAATGTAATTGTGTTTTATTCACATATTAAAGAAAGATTCTCAAATTGGCTCAAAAAAGCCATAGCTCAACTCTTTTTTTCCCTGTCTCTCATGTACATATATATGGTATGATCAAACAGTACAGTGAATGTTTAAATAAAAAAGTATTCCAGTAAAAGACACATTGCCATTAGCCCCCTCAAAATACTCCCCCTACCTTCGAACACACTTGTCCCATTGTTCTTGCCACTTTCTGAAGCAGTTCTGGAAGTCCTCTTTAGTGTCTTTAGTTACACTGTCATGACTGTGTTGATGTCCTGAATCATTTTGACTTTGGGGAAGAGCCAGAAGTTGCATGGTGCCAGATCTGGTGAATAAGGTGAATGAGGACATACCATAATGTTTTTATTTGTCAGAAACTGCTGTATTGCAGAAGCAATGTGTGACATGGAACATTGTTATGATGGAGGATGATTTATGACACACTTTAAAATACGCCTTCTCTCAACCGTAGCTCACACCCGACTGACTGCACCGAACAGTTTGAAACTTGTCACAAACTGTTACTAAGGTTTGACAGGTCGCTTCCCGTGTTGAAGATCCTGCTTTTCTGTTGGATGGCACTTGGCAGCAGCATTCACAGTATTTTGTGATCACAACAAAAAGGCTCCATGTCACACATCACTTCTGGTATACGGCAATTTCTGTCAAATAAAAACATTACGGTGTGTCCTCATCCACCTTATTCACCAGATCTGGCACCATGCATCTTCTGGCTCTTACCCAAAGTCAAAGTGACCATGAAAGGTAAACATTTTGAATCAATTAAGGACATCAAAGCATCCATGATAGCACAACTAGACATTCCTGAAAGAGAACTTCCAGAACTGCTTTAGAAAATGGCAAGAATGATGGGATCAGTGAGGGGGAGTACTTTGAGAGGGATTAATGGCAGTGTGTCTTTTACTGTAATAATTGTTTTAATTTAAACTTTCACTATATGTTTGTTTTGATCACACTATATATGTATGTATATATGTACATATATATCTTTCTTTAACATTTTATTTATTTTGTTTTATTATTACTAGTTTCAGGTATACAAAACAATGCAATAGTTATCCTTTTTACCTCTCACAAAGTGACAACCCCCTTCCCCCATCCACTGTCTCCCCATCCCTGATATCATACATATCTGTTACAATTTTATTGACTCCATTCCCACACTATACTCCACATCCCATGACTATGTATGTATTAAATTATAGTTGACATATCATATTGTTCAATGGCAGCTTCAGATGTACAGTAAAGTGGTCAGGCCTCTATACCATCTATGAAGTGGTCTCCCTAACAAGACATGAGTCCATCTGGCCCCTTAAAAAATATTTACAACATTATTGATTATATTCCCCAGACTGTTTTTTCTATCCCTGAGGCCATATTGTAGTTACCAATTTATATTGTCTCATCCCTTCCCCTTCTCCTTCATCCCCACCCACTCCCAACTAGCAACCCTCAGTTTT
>NW_017732327.1:32028-41517 GCF_001890085.2 Hipposideros armiger | reverse complement strand
TTCCTCCTTACCGATTTGGATGCCTTTTATTTCTTTTTCTTGTCTTATTGCTGTGGCTAGAACTTCCAGAACTATGTTGAATAAAAGTGGAGAAAGTAGACAACCTTGTCTTGTTCCTGATCTTAAGGGGAATGGTTTCAGCTTTTCCCCATTGAGTATGATGTTAGCTGTGGGTTTATCATATATGGCCTTTATTATGTTGAAATGTAATCCCTCTATTCCAACTTTGCTAAGTTTTTATCATAAATGGCTGCTGGATTTTGTCAAATGCTTTTTCTGCATCTATTGATATGACCATATAATTTTAATTTTTCATTTTGTTGATGTGGTGTATCACATTAATTGATTTGCATATGTTGAACCGACCTTGCATACTAGGAATGAAACCCACTTGATCATGATGTATGATCTTCTTAATATATTGCTGAATTCTGTTTGCTAATATTTTGTTGAAGATTTTTGCATCTATGTTCATCAGGGATATTGGCCTTTAGTTTTCCTTTTTTGTACTGTCTTTGTTTAGTTTTGGAATCAGAGTGATAGTGGCATCATGGAAAGTGTAGGGGAGCCTTCCTTCCTTTTGGATTTTTTTGGAATAGTTTGAGAAGAATAGGTAATAATTCTTTTTTGAATGTTTGGTAAAATTCACTTGTAAAACCATCTGGTCCAGGGCTTTTGTTTGTTGGGTGCTTGTTGATTACTGATTCAATTTCCTTGGTGGTAATCAGTCTGTTCAGGTTTTCTGTTTCTTCTTGAGTTAGCCTTGGAAGGTTGTATGCTTCTAGAAATTATCCATTTTTTCCAGATTGTCAAATTTTTTGGCATATAGTTGCTCATAGTAATTTCTTAATTTTTTTTTTGTATTTCTGAGGTGTCTGTTGTCACTTTGCCTCTTTCATCCCTGCTTTTACTAATTTGAGTCCTCTCTCCCCTTTTTTTGATGAGTCTGGCTAGAGATTTGTCAATTTTGTTTATCTTCTCAAAAAACCAGCTCTTGGTTTCGTTGATCTTTTGTATTGGTTTTCTGGTCTCTATTTCATTTGTTTCTGCTCTGGTCTTTATTATCTCCTTCCTTGTATTCCCTTTGGGCTTATTTTGCTGTTTTTTTTTCCAGTTTCCTGAGGTGTGGGGATAACCTGTTGATTTGAGATTTTTTTGCTTCTTTAGGTAAGTCTGCACTGCTATGAACTTCCCTCATAGGACTGCTATCGCTGCATCCCAGAGATTTTGGGTTGTGGTGTTTTCATTTTTGTTTGTTTCGAGGTATATTTTGATTTCCTCCTTCATCTCATTTTTGACACACTCGCTATTTAGTAGCATGTTATTCAACCTCCATGTATTTGTGTGCTTTCCAGATTTCTTCTTGTGATTGATTTCTAGTTTCATAACATTGTGGTCGGAGAAGATGCTTGATATGATTTCAATCTTCTTAAATTTATTGAGTCTTGTTTTGTGGCCTAACATGTGGTCTGTCTTGGAAAATGTTCCATGTGTACTTGAGAAGAATGTATATTGTGTAGCTTTGGGGTGAAATGCTCTGAAAATATCAGTTGAATCCAGCTGGTCTAATGTGTCATTTAAGGTCGCTGTCTCCACATTGATTTTCTGTCTGGAGGGTCTGTCTATCGGTGACAGCTGGGTGTTGAAGTCCCCTACTATGATAGAGTTATTGTTGATTTCCATCGCTTTGTCTGTCAATATGTTTTATATATTTAGGGGCTCCTATGTTAGGTGCATAGATGTTTACTAGGGTTATGTCCTCTTGTTGGATCAATCTCTTTATTATTATGAAGTGCCCTTCTTTGTCCTTTGTTATATTCTTCACTATAAAGTCCATTTTATCTAATATAAGTATTGCTACTCTAGCTTTTTTATCAGTTACATTCGCATGAAATAGTTTACTGCATCCCTGTACTTTCAGCCTGTATGTATATTTTGATCTGAGGCAAGTCTTTTTTGTACAGCATATGCAAGGGTCTTGCTTTCTTATCTACTCAGCCACCCTATGTCTTTTGATTGGAGCATTCAATCCATTTACATTTAATGTGATTATTGATAGGTGCGTAGTTATTGCTATTTTGTTATTTGTGTTCCTGGTCTTCGTTAGTTAGGTTGTTTTTCTCTTTCTTCTGCTTAAAGAAACACTTTTAACATTTCCTGCAATGCTGGCTTGGTGGTAATGAATTCCTTTAGCTTATTCTTTTCTGGGAAGCTCTTTATCTCTCCTTCAATTTAAAATGATAACCTTGCTGGATAAAGCAATCTAGGTTGTAGGCCTCTGTTTTTCATCACTTTGATGATCTCCTGCCTCTCCTTTCTGGCCTGCAGAGTTTCTGTAGAAAAGTCGGCTGATATTCTTATGAGGGTACCCTTGTAAGTAACTTGCTGCCTGTCCCTTGCTGCTTTTAGGATTCTGTCTTTGTCTTTAACCCTTGCCATTTTCACTATAATGTGTGTTGGTGTGGGCCTTTTTGAGATCATCTTGGTTGGAATTCTCTATACTTCCTGGGCTTGTATGTCAAATTCCTTTGCCAGGTTAGGGAAGTTTTCAGACATTATTACTTCAGATATGTTCTTGATCCCTTGCTCTCTCTCTTCTCCTTCTGGTATTCCTGTGATGCACATGTTGTTGTGCTTGATGTTGTTGCCCAGCTGTCTTTAACTATTTTCAATGTTTTTTATTCTCTTTTTCTTTTTGTTGTTCTGCTTGGATGATCTCTGCTATCTTGTCTTCTAAGTCACTGATTCGATCCTCTGCTTCATCCAATCTGCTAGTAATTCCATTGTTTGTTATTTAATTCAGTAATTTTATTCTTTAGTTTTAGCTGGTTGTTTTTCATGATTTCTCTATTCTTCTTTATATTCTCATTAATTTCCTTGAGCATTTTGATAATCAGTGTTCTAAACTCTGTCTCAGTTAGGTTGTTTACCTCTATTTCCTGTTCTTTTTATAATCACTGTTCTTTTCTTTGGGATGTGTTTCTTTGTTTCCCCATTCTGGCTTACACTTTGTGCTTGCTTAGATGTAATATGGAGATCCCCTGAGTCTCTCAGTCATTTCTGGGTGGACTTATGTGGTATGTGTCCTTTATATTTGAATTAATCAGTCTCCCTTTTCTCCTGTGTGTGTATACCAGAGGTGTTCCTTGTGTTGTGTCTTCTCCTGTTGAAGGTGAGTTTTGATCGCTTTTGGCTTGTCAGTAGGTGGGATTAACTCCCAGGCTGACTAGCTATGAGGATTAGCTGTGTCCACAGTTTATGAGCTGCTGTGTGAGGATTGACCCCTCCAATGAAGCTTGGTCCCTATGGGTTCTTGTGCCTGTAGTGATTTCCCTTTGGGTGTGACTCTTGTAGGTCAAACCCCGTAATGCTCTGGTTTTATCTAAAGTTGGTCTCTGGGTGTGATGATTCTTGTGCCTCTTTGGCTGGGCCCTGCTGCAGAGCGATTTTAGAGCAAAACAGATCAACAAGGACAACCATAACAGCCACCAAAGGAAACCAGATACTCTCACATGTAAAAAAACAGTCAACAACTTAACATGTACAGAAATATCAAGCATACAAAAGGAGAAAACAAACAAAAACAAAACAACAATGAAAAACAAAGAACAAAAAGCAAAACAAAATAAAATAAAATATAATAAAATAAAAAATAGAATGAAGACAAAAAACAAAATAGCAACACCCACAAAAAAATATTGCAGAAAAATGGAAAGAAGGAGAAAAAATGGAACAGTGAAAAGAAGGAAGAAAATAAGGGAGAATGAGAGGGTAGAAAAGAAAGAAGGAAAGAAAGAGAGAAAAAAAAATATATATATATACGTCTATACACCCATGTATATGGACATACCTATCTATCTATCTATCTATCTATCTATCTATCTATCTATCTATGCCTATATTAAAAACTAAAAATGATAATAATGAAATATAAAAAAACAACCAAAATAAACAACCAAAAAAAACACACCAAAAAAAAACAAAACTCAAAACACCCAAAAGAACCAAATTAACAACAATATAACACGCCAAAAAAACCAGTACCAATCTTGGCTAAAGTCCACCAAGCTCTCCCCAGGTTGTGCTCTGGTATACACAAACTCTCCTGCGACTTGTGGGGGCAGAGCAGGCCACATGGCACCTAGAGTGACCCTGGCAATGCAGGTCTATTGTAGATGAGTGGGGTTATGAGGTGTGATTGGTATTTTACAAAGTCAGTGCCATTTCTGCTCTCTCCTGCCCAGAGGCAGGCTGAGTGCTGCGCAGCCAGAAGGCTCCATGTGCATCTTCAGGCGCTCTTTCTGCTGGAGGCTGTGTGGTATGTGTGAGAATTCAGAGCTGCTAAAAGCCACCTGTGGGGTGGGGTGGGGGGTGGGGGGAGTGGCCTGTGAGTGACTGAGCAGCTGAAGTTGCCCTGCCTCCCAAGCCGTGCAGGAGAGGTGGAGGTGGGGTATATAGGCTCACTCAGCAGCCTCTTCTCGTGGGGAGTTTCTCAACCCCCTGGGAGTAGGAGCACCTCTGTAATCTGACCCTACTCCTCCATTCAGGGGTCAATTTAAGACTGGCATGGTGGGGGCCAAGGTTTCTGAGGGAGCGTGGGGGTGGATTTTATCTATGCAGTTTTTTGCTTTCTGTTCTGAGGAAAAAAGAAAAAAAAAAAGTCCCACTGCGTTTTGAGCTGAGGCTTTTGCCTCAGGAGACGCTCCAGCAGAGCTCCTGCTGCGTTCTGGAAGGGACTGCAGGGACGCCGGAACTGAGCCTACCTTGATACTGCAACACTCTTCACTCTGCCTCCTGCGGGTGCGGGCTGTGTCTCCACTCTCACTTCCCTCTTCTCCTGCTCCCCCGGTTTGAGGTTTCTGCCTCAGAGTCTGCACACCGCAGGGCTCCTGTTGCGCTCTCAGGACCCAGTGGGCGCAGGGACTGAGCCCGCCCTGGTGCTGCAACGCTCTCTGCTCTGTCTTCTGAGGTCTCGCGGTTCCACAGTCTAGGGCGCGGAGCCCGCCTCTGCATGCACGGCTCTCTGTCTTGCCCCCCACTTTCCCAGTCTGCCCACCTTTCAGTACTCGGCATGGGAGTCTCTTCTCTGCTCTGTGTGATGGGTAGAGATTTGTTTACTGAGTTACAGCAGTTCAAATTGCGGTGATTTCCAGGGGCAAAGTCAGGGAGCCCTCCTCACAGCCTCCATTTTCCTAGAGTTCTTATATCTTAATTATTTTATTTGATATCCCTGTTGTGTATGTATACAAATAAAATCATATATGATGTATACACACACACACACACACACACACACACACACACGAAATCCTACTGTTTCACCAAAATAACAAAATTTAAAAGCAAAAGTACTGTAATAGTAGCATCATAATCAGTGCCGAGATCTTCCTAAACACAAAAGAAACCAGAGCTCCATGGAGAAATTACTGATACCAAGTCTGAGATAGGGAAAGAACAGGTGGGTCTGTAATATCCTATGACAGAAAGCAAGGACATGTTTAAAAACTGACAGAGGCATGTCAAAAGTTTAGCTGAACTGACTTGAAGGGCTCCTACTGGCCAAATCTGTAAAAGTGGAATATCCAAAAGCATAAATGGTGTTAATGAATTTTTAGCACTTTAGAAAATAATTCATGATTCCATTGCAATTCTCAGAGTCACAGTTGGGAAATCCCCTTTTTAGAAAAATACCAAAAAATAGACAAGGGAATAAGCAAATCAGAAAATCATCATTTCATATGCACCAACGTAATAATTGATACTCTTAAGGACACAGGTAAGGAAAAACAGCAGATCCTCACTCCATTTTATAAAAGCTGGTAGGGCCAAGTACACTCATGTGATCTCAGTAATCATCTATGGATCACCAATTAATTGTAAAACCAAAAATGAAACTTGAGGAGCAGCCAGTTAGCTCAGCTAGTTAGAACACAGTGCTCATAAAACCAAGGTTGCCAGTTCGATCCCTACATGGACCACTGAGATGTGCCCTCCACAACTGGAACGAAATGACTACTTGACTTTGAGCTGATGGGTCCTGGAAAAACACACTATGCTGTTCCCTACTAAAAAAAAATTTTAAAAATTAAAAAAAAAAAAAGAAACTTGTCTTTTTGGTACACACCATGTAAACCAAATGACCCAATTTAGCATCATCAAAATAGGACAAACTGACGTTGTATAGATAGAGCCTGATGAAATGGAATGTGAAGTACAAGATATCACCTATCTGGCATTCTTGCCAAAATATTTAATCTGAAGCAAAGTATTAAAAATCCATCAAATCCAGACTCTGAAACATCTACAAGATACCTGGACTAGACTCTTTAAAAATGTCAATATCATCATTGTTTTAGATGTAAAAAACAGAAATTGTGGTGGGACCCTTCTAAATCAAAATAAACAAATGAGACATTAAAACCAGATATCATGAATAAAGCATGATTGAATCCTGGAGGCAAAAAAAAAACAGATATAAAAGAAGTATTTGGGAAAATCTGACAAACGATATAAATCTCCTATTAGGTAGTTATATCAATGTTAATTTTTTTGTTTGGGATTTGATTATATAGAATATGGATTGTAATCAAGTAGGATGATGTCCTTGTTCTTAGGAAATACATGTTGAAATATCAAGGAATGACATTCCATGGTGTTTGAGATGTTGAATTAAATAATTCAACAAAAAAATACATGTGAATGTATGTTGTATGTGTGTGCATGTATGTACATAGATTGAGAACGAGGAGAGAGAATACCACAAAGTGTTGGCAATTACTCAATCTATGTAAAGATTAGTTATACTATTCTACAAATCTCCTATATTTATATATGTAATATACATACTATATATATTTCTGTTTTTTAAATGGAAAATTTTCAATATTAGGGAAAATACATCAGAAAGTAATTTGATTTATTGTCTCATCATAAAAAGATGATAACTAGAGAACTGTCACTATCTTGAAGAGCCCCTGGCCTAGTAATTGGCAGAAAATACTCTTCTTTAAAGAAAAACAAAATTGTAGACAAAAAAAAGAAATTATGAGATAGCAGTCATAAGGCTTTAAACATTTATCAAATGTATGGGGTTTTTTTGTTTGTTTTTCAGATCTTTATTGGGGAATTGGGGGAGGGGAACAGACAAGCTGCTCTCCTTTTGTTCTTCACTCTAGTTGTGGAGGGCATCGTTTCATTGGCCCATGTTGGTATTATCATTGCGCTCTTCCCAGGTGAGACAGATCAGTCGCCGGCCACTGGACAGCCGCTCACGGCGGCTCTTGGTAGCTCACGCCAGCTGCCGGCTGCTCACGCCAGCTGCCAGCCACTCACAGTAGCTTTACAGCAGCCCACTGCAGCCTCACTGCAGCCTAAGCCATTGCTGGTGACTCACAGCAGCCCAGCTCCAGGTTGAGCTGTTGTTCACCATCTTAGCTGTAGAGGCCACAGCATCACTGGCCCTCATGTGGGATCCGAACTGAGGCCCTGCTGCTCAGCACTGACATCCCAAGCCAGCTCTTAACCAACGCGCCACTCGGCCAGCCCTCAAATGTATGTTTTTAATTGAACAACTAGGAACTACATATGAAATCAATATCATAAGCAGTATTGAAAGTAAGGCAAAATTAGTGTTATCCTTTAAGATATTTTTTTGTATTGTTGTTTAGTCAAACATTTTCTGACATTACTTATACTTTCTGTGATTCAACATGGTTTTCCTGTGTGGTTTGTGCAATACCTAGAAGTTTTATCATTTTTTGGTTTATTTTTGTGAATTTACTAAATACATTATCATGAGTCTATTAACTCATTAAGCCACTTAAAGCATTAAGTTGATATTTGACATATGTCTTTTGGGACTAGTTTCTACCATTTATAAACTTGCTGATTTCCCTCTGAAAACCTCATTTTCCTCATCTGTAAAATGAGGAAAATAATATTACCTTATTATATGTGGTTAGTATTAAATAAAAATTTTAATGTAAAGTACATGGTATAATATTTAGCACATTGTACACCCTTAGTAATTTTGAGATATAATTATCAACAGTTACATAGACATTGTTTACTTTGCTTGCAGTTATAATTTAATCAATTTACATATATCTTCATTCCTTTTCCTTCAAGATATTGGGATATTTGATAACTCTCACCTGTTATCTGTAACACATATCCGTGTCTAAACAAATACCTGATGAGCTGTATGAGAGATAATTTAATTTAAAGGCTAGCTATAAGCCATTCAGTTTTTCCCTTGCTGGCTTTTCTAGTTATTGATAACTAAAGTCTCAGATTTTACCAACATTTATGATAAAATATTAGGCACTAGAAAGAAGGTTATTGTAATTGTTGGAATGTAGTTAACTAAAGAAATATGTACATGTAAAGTTGAAAATGCTTCTGTTACTTGGAAAGAGGCTGAGCAGCTCACATCCTATAGGAGCATACTTTTACTTCCTTTCTTATCTTCACCTGACAACTCAGGTCCACTCACCTGCTGAGAACACCTATCTACAGTCCTGGTTAGGTAACATGAGAAAACCCACTTTAGCAAAAGCGTTGTTCAATATCAGCCTGCTTTCTCCAGATGCTGCCCTGGACCTATTACTTGGACCTGCATTTCTTATTTTTTATACCTTTTATCACTCCAGCCATTTATCCTGGTGAATTGATTCATGGCTCAGTTTGGAGTTTTCTTGCCTGCCCTTCAAACAACAGAAACTTGAATGTGCCTAGGCTAACTCAGAATTTATGTATATACATACATATATATATATATATACATATAATGTTGTGTGTGTGTGTTAAAATAAGCCTTAGAATACTGTAGACACTTGCCTAAACTCATAGAATTTTGGTGGAGGGAAACCTAAGGACCCAAGTCTAGGATGCATGTTTATTTCTCTGTGGTCTAAGACTGCATTTCTCTGTGACATGCACCATGATACATTCATTTCTCACATAACGTTTGGCCCAGATAATGTTTGGCTTATAGTAATAGCCAAATATATTTTGAATTATGATGTCTTAATTTGAATAGAAATTATAATTGTAGAATTTCATGCAGGGGTGGGAGTTAGAGGTTATCTGGTCCAAATGTTTCTGTCGATGACGAAACTCCATCTGTCACATCCATGACAATTCAAACCTTTATTTATAGATTCCCCAAAAGACGTCCCTAAACATCATAAATAAGCACACATGTTGGGGGAAACTTTTATTCTTAGAGAAAAGTACTTTCTTAGTTTGAATTACTCTCATTTTTCTCAATACATCTGCTATGGGCCTACCTTTTATTTACATATGTCTAATCTACTTATACCGTATTTGCCGGCGTATAAGACGACTTTTTGGCCCTGAAAAATATGCCTCCAAGTGGGGGGTCGTCTTATACGCCAGGTACACTTAAGATAGACTGCCCATAGTGCTTGCCCCGTGCCATAGTGGCCTCCCGATGCCCGCCCACTTCATTCCACATACCGTTCAGGC
>NW_017732327.1:23023-31868 GCF_001890085.2 Hipposideros armiger | reverse complement strand
AATGTGAAAGTAAAAGAATCTCAAATTATGTACCCATATCTATCTATCTATCTATCTATCTATCTATCTATCTATCTATCTATCATCTATCATTCAGCTATATTTAAATTAGGTAAGAAACATAAAAGAGACTGCTATATATATATATATGTATATATATATATAGCACATATGTATGTATGTATTATATATTTTAAATGAGCACTTTAAAGCAGACAAGACTCCAAGAATACTAAAAGATTAAGAAAATCAAGTTTTAACCACATTTAAATAAAAAGCCTCATTATCTACTTCTGTCTCACAGCCTACATTTGACATATGAACAGCAATTTCCCACCTGAAAAATGTGACAATCAACAGAGCACCTTCCATACTTTTAATTCTTTGGAACCTCCCTCACATGAGTTTCCAAGTAACCTGAGCTGTAACAAATGACATTTTGGTTTCTGCCTGAAATATTGGGGAAGTGCTTTCTATTAAGATTTGCTACAATATTTCCCTTGTTTGATGAAAAATAATAAGCTATGTTATATACGTATTTCCCCCACAATTTGTAAGATATATGTCTGTCTTTATTATTCTCAAACACAATCTGTTACAGTACTTAATGTTTATCATTATTATGGCTGTCAATTGTTTTGTTATTATTATGTATTTACCTCAAAGATATTGAGGTATCACAGACATAACATTCCTAATAGGCCAACATCAAACTAAAAGTATGAGAAGACAAAATAAAATAAAAGATATATGTTTTGTTAATGATTTTAAATCAAACCAGAGAATGCCATATGGCCTGCTATCCTAAAAGGTAAAGAATCCCGAACATATCATATAAAATGGGTTTATCATTTACCTTTGGGATTATGAGACTATAGGAACCACTAATTGAATTAATAGAGGTGAGATCACCTTCCACATCCAAACAACATGCCAGTTTCTCTGTTGATAAGGCATATTCCATATAATATGCCCTTTTCCCAGCATTTCTAAGGCTTTGAACTTCAATCAGCTGCAATAAAGAGGTGAGAAGAAGACGGGGGAAGAAGTTGACATCTTGCCCATATCACACTAGGAAAGGCAGATAAGAATACAATGGATTTTCTTGTTCCATTGTATCTTCTCTAAATAATGGAAAAGAGGATCTGATACATTTTAGTTATAAGCATTTTACTTATTTCTTTATTCAAATATCTCAGCAGGATCATACTCATCCAGAATAAAACATTTCCATCAAAAGCTGTTACACTGAATATAGTGAAGATATAATGTAATACAATAAATAGTAAGTTAAAGAAAAGATTGTCCATGTCACTGTTCCTTCCTACAAAGCAATTTTGGTTCTTTTCCAATTGTGTTATTTGCTGAACATATTTCATATGCATAAATAGAAGCTGTTAACTTCCCTTACCCTAAGAATATTTATTCTCTACCTCATCAAAACTCTCTTGATGAAATTTGTTCTATTTGATTCTTACTACTTATAATTTGTTCTTACTATATGGTGGCACAAATAAGACTCACTCTTGTGAAAGTGCATATGCGTATATTATTGGAACTCTATTTGCAAAATAGTCAAAAGATATTAATGTTTGGAAATATTCATTTTATTTATTTGGTTCAACCAATCATGGAGGCTGAATCCCATAGGACACTTTTGAAAATCAAATTATCTATACTTAAATTACATTTAAAAAATTATAACAATATATTATTGTAGTAAAAATAAAAATTCAATTCAAATAATGGGAAGGGCTTAGTTTATGTTTTTCCATCCTTTTCTCTTGTAGACATACTCAAGCCATAGACATTTACATTAGAATTTTGTTTGTGGATTTTTTTCCAAAGCTGAATTATACTATATTATTATTAGACTATAAATTATACTGTAACTATAATCATAGCCTGAATATTACTTTTTTATATTATCACATTTTCATGGGTATCCCTAAAAGTTAATAGATAGAGATATAGCTCAATGTTTTCTAATTCCTTATGCACATATATAGAGTATTGCATATGTTGATGATTTAGTTTAGTCTTTTTCTCTTTTTTAAAAACTTTTAAAAATGGCTCCCCACTTCTCTCCTTCTTGATCCTCCTTCAAGCTAATTAACCTGAATTAGCAATGCAGTATATATTCTTTGGTACTTTTCAACACACTCATATATCTACACACACACATACACACACACACACACACATACATTGTATTTCTTTTATTCACTGTACAATACCTTATGTAAAGCAATCTAAGCTGCTATTAAGAGTGTGACATGTAATATATATTAGTGAGCTCTGCAATAATTCTAACATATTTCAAGCATAATTTCCTGTAATGAAGAAGCTAGAGAGCTAACTCTACAGTTTCCTGACTCCCCTGTAGCCAATGTTCTACATGTGGGAGAGAAAGTGTGTGTCAAGCAACCATTTTGCCAGCATGTTTCAGGGCAAAGGCAGTAAGCTTTTGGGGTTTGTACCTTTCGCAGCACCTCTGTGATTCCTCAAGTTCTTACTATGGCTCTCAGGTCTTGCCAGTTGAATAGTGTGGTTTTGGGAATTAAGGGTGTGCTAGTGCCATTTCATATCAGCTGATCAGAGCTTATTGTACATATTTCTTCTCTACATTGTCATGGTGGTGGATTGGAATTGGGCATGGTAGAAGAGTTTGTACTGCTACCTGCATTGGACACATTATATAAGGAAATTACTAGGCTCAGAATTTTAATTTCTTAGCTTTCTCTGGTCACAAAAAGAGGCAGTTTTTTTTTAATTACCCTAAATGAAAATCATCACTCATTTCAGAGGTACTGGAACTAAAATCAGAAACAGACATTGCATCTTTCATGCATGAAGTTTAATTTTCAGCTTCTTCTGTTTCCTTAAGTGAAAAAATACGGAATGAATAAGAAATATTGAAACCGACAGAACTGAAACCATGACACTTAGAAGAATTAAGACAGCTCCATGTCCCCTGTATTCCCAGACTCCCTTGTGCCCCGACTAGTGAGGCGGCCCTTCCTAACCTATTGGATGATGCTAGTCCCATCTTGCTGGAAGATCACGTAACAACTGCACCTAAGTCAGTAACCTCGCAAGAAAATACCACCAACTTTATTTAAGTCTTACCACTACCACTTATCATTATCTCCACATCTATAACTGGAGTCAGATGACTGCATGTCCTGGGGGCATACTATAAGGTATACTCACTCTGGAGGAGATGAACTGAGATTTAAATTACTCTGAACCTAAAGAATATGTACCCCCAAAAAATAAATTTTGAGTTTACTAGTCAAAAGAGGATGGAACACAGTCTTAGTTGAGACTGAATTTATGAATATGGGTGCACTTGCCAGAGACTCTGGATTAACCTAGGTGCTAAGAATGGGTTTCATTATTTCCTTTATTGATTAGTTAAATCTAAACTGGTGATGATCTATGATGAATGAATTTGAGATTATAGAATTATTTGTTTTTGTTTTAATGCAGGACACAAATCAGCTCCTATTAAAATCCAAGTATACAAAAATATTGATCCACTCAGACCACAGAATCAGAGTGTAATGTGAAACCTGGGGTGGCTGGAGGCCCAACTTGACAAAATATGTTATCATTTTCTATGTGTGCTACCATGATGTGAGAAAGGTTATGATATGCCAATTAAAGAATCAATTTGTAAAAGTACATAATGGCAATATTACAGTCAAATTATCATCAATGCCCTCTTTCCTACTACTTAGCTTTATCCTTTGGAAAACTGAGATAAACTTTTCTTTACTAAACCCTTGAGAAATGCACTGGAAAAGGGAGTACAGGTACCCTTGAAAGGATCTTCAATAATGTGGAAAAGACCATTCATCCTCTATAGTCTGGAAATAAAGATGAGAGATGCTGCCATTGCAATCAATTTACTGATTTCAGATTGGACAAAGGATGCACTGTAGGAAGCTATCAGCTCTTCAGACATCAAGATCCTGCTGAGTGAAGGAAGGTTAGGCCAGGTACATTTGAGATATGACATTAATAATATCATACTACATTCTGTAAATGTTCCTCTTACTCATTTTCAAAGGGAGCTGTGGTCTTTATCAGAGTATGCACTGATGTAAGATAAATAAGCAAAATTTAGGGGATGATTAGAGAGATTCTAATTGCTATGGTGATGTACTCATCAGAGAGGGGGCATATGGGATTTAAGTAATAAGTATAGTTTTGGTCTAAGCTTTTCTCACATCGGTTCCAGTGGCATCGATAAGACTATGAAACGATCCTGTTCATCTTGTTACTGAGTTGTTTCCTCAATAACTACATAGAACATATAGATTTACAATAAATGGCAGAGTACTCACCCAGTCTCCCTGAACCATGAAGTGAGGGCCATCAGGATAAGGAAACTCAAGTGGAAACCCCTGAGTCATTTCCTTCCTATCATAATGATTACTCAAAAGATATAGCACGTGCTGTTAGAGATCAGAGAGATTGGGATCACGACTAAAACACCGGATCATGCAGGTATATGATTTTCTCATATGTATATTTAAATACTATATTTATACTTAAAGGAGACAGATGTTTTCTGGAGAGTAATATTGACTATTGAAAACTTAATAATGTGATGAATCCAATTTCAGCTGTGTCTCTGATTTGTTATCTTTATTGGAGGAAACCAACACAATCAGGTTGTCAAGTTCCTACCCAGGTACCAACTCTGCTTCCCAGTCTCCTCTGGGCTGAAATGGGCTCAGCCAATTTATTTGGCTCTTGCTCAACTACTTGGAGCAAGAAAAAGCGGACTTGCTCTATGAGGACAGTCTTTATTTTCCCCAGGAATTCTCCAGGGCTGAGTTTTTAGAATCCGCCATGTTCTGCTCCTAATTACTCCTCCAACTCACACACCACAGTCTCTTTATAACACCCCCTGCACTCTCATCTGGCCCGCAGGAGAAAACAGCTGATAATAGTTCTCTACTTGTACTGAGTGGCACATGCTACTTGACAGGCCCTAACACCCTTTTACAAGGATAGGTGAATATAATGGTGTTGGAGTTGTGATTAAAGGAAAGTAGTTTTGTTTTGCCTCTGTACTCCTAAAATCCATGTGGTATAAATAATAATAATAATAATAATAATAATAATAATAATAAAATTAAAAAAAAATCAGTCTGGTCTTTGTTCTGAGTTTCTGGGAGGGAATCTCAAACCTTTGTACTTTCCTAAGTAATAGGGTGCCTTTGCTATACATGGTAGACCCTGAAAGTTTATGCTAATGAGGTGACTCTTGGTGGGACTCTTGATATTTATGCCAAAGAGATGAGTCAGGATAGGGGCAGGTCATGTCACAAAGACCAACCATGTGATTAGAAGGTTGGGGCTTTGAGCCACGTGATATCAGTTTGACCTCCCCACCTCTAGGGAGACAGAGTGGGGGCTAGAGATAGAGTTCAAACACATGGTCAGTGATTAAATCAAGCATATCTGGGCATGAAACCTCAATAAAAACTGGACATTGGAGTTTGGTGCTGCTCCCTGAGGGTTTACACAGCAATGTATTCTGATTGCACAGGGGAAGAACGTGGAAGCTCTGTTCAGGACCCTCCCAAACCCACTCTTTATGTTTCTTCCTTCAGGCTGGTCCTCAATTGTATTCTTCTTTTGTTTTTGTTTTTGTTTTATAAACTGTAATTATATCAAGAGCATTTTCTTGGGTTCTGGCATTGTTCTAGTGAACTATAGAAGCTGATGAGGGTTGTGGGAACCTCCAATATTTTCAGTCACTTGGTCAGAAGTGCAGGTGGTCAGGGGACCCCTGACCTTGCCTCTGGTAACTGGAGTGAGAACAGCCTCATTGGAAACCTTTCTCTTTAACCTGTGGAGTCAGATATTAATCCTTGGTGATTAGTGTCAGAATTGAAATGCATTGCAGTATTTTGTTCATCCATCCAAAGTTTTAACCAAATAAAAAGTAAATGGTTTTCCCTGCTTCATACAGAAAACAGTTGTGTTGTGATTAATGTAATGTCAAGTAGTCTCTGTGCTATTTAATTTAGTTGGTTCTAATGCCATCCAATAAGAATAAGAGTTTATTCCTTTATGCAACTGTTAGTTTTATGATATTCTAATAGTCACATACTACAAATGAGGTAGCAAAACATCTTGTAAATGTATCACCATCATGAATTTTTCTTCTTATCATTTTAACTCCAGTGACTAACATCATATTTAGCATATAGTATGTGAGGACTCAAATACTCGTCAAATGTTGAAGGTTGGTAGAATAAGGAAGTTTGTTATTCTGAGACTATTCTGTTCTAATTGACAAAATCAGTTTAGAAAACATGCTCTACCAATAAAGTACAACTAAAACCACCACTTATTTCATAGAACTTCTCTTTCATGACTGACTTAGAATAGATATAAAATAGGAGCAGGTAAATATCTATATTGTCAACCAGAGCTTCCCCAATAAGATGCCACAAATATGTTGTTACAGGGTCACCTCTCTTTAGGAGTCACCACAAACCTCTGACAGTTTTCTCTAGCTTTATCAGAAGCTTCACAGAGGGAAGTTCAAGCAGATTTTGCCACACACATTATCTGTAAAGAGCAAATATGAGGAAACCAGAGCCTACCACTTTGGTGCATGGCCAGAGAGGCTGTATGAACTAGACACCTACCTCATCAATCAACTTCAGATGTCCCCAGGCTCCTCATGAGCAAGGAGTCTATGCTGCTGCCAGAGAGGATATTGCAGGTCCAAAAAACATGGTGCTTTATTCAACTGACTGGCAACAGGATTGAGGGCAGACTAGGTGCAAGGGGAGTGGGCAGGTTCTTAAAAGTATTACTCTACAAATACACATTGATGCCTTACATTAGGGCACCATTACTATTTTAAAATACTTGAGAAGAACTGCTTTTTTTTGCATTCAAAGTCTAGTCATAATATCAATATTTAACATTTCTTTTCAAACTGAGGAATAAAAAATGATGGATTATTTAAATATTTTTTCCTTATATAATTTGGATGATAGCAAAATATGGCTTGTAGTTTTTTTATCACCTACTTATGCAGAGTTTATTGAAGATAGTTACCAATAACAATCTGAAGATATAATCACCAAAAATCTGGGTAAGCATTGAACATAGCCATTTCAAGGTTAAAACCGGATGTAAAAGGTTTATGTTTATATTCATGGCACATACACAACTATCTCAATAATATGTTTTACATGTTATTTTCTTAAAATTATTTAATATACACAAAATGATATGAATTTTAATGCCAAACCATGTGTAGACAACTTTGACAGTTCAGGCCAAGGTTAAACAATCTTAATCATTTGATCTTTGTTTCATAATGTGTAAAAGTTCAGGAAGCACTACTGTAGGGGGACTGAAAAACTGATTTACCATATAAAAGATAGTATAAATTTATATATAATAAATTTGTTTCCTTATGTTATACAATGGTAATTGATTTTTAAATATATTTTTCTAGGCTTACATTTAAAAACTCCCTTGATTGATGCCTATTTATTAGATAAGATTTATCAGTGATACATCTTTAAAATTATATAATTCTATATGTGTATGTGAATATAGATATTTTTACTAGTTAGTTTTTCATAAAGAAATACCTAAGATACTTCCCAAAGAAGTAAAAATATTGTCAAGATTATATTTTGAAAAACATTAAAAAGATCAAGCCAGAGGCATAGCTTAAGGGCAATAAGACTCATCTTACAGACAAATTGGAAATGAATACTTAACTAGTGTATATAAAAAGGGAATGAAAACTAATTTATTAATGGTTGCTAGTACATAGCTTGAAGAGAAGAAATCCAAAATAAAACTAGGAAAATATTCACCTACTTCACCTCAATTGATGATGAAAGATTTAGGCCAGCATAAGGCATGCCTCAGGACTTGCTTAACATGCAAGTTATAAAAGTACGGTGTAATTATGTCTGATAAATGTATTAATAAACAGCATTTTCTCCCAAACTTTTACAATTTACTATAATACAGTAGCATTTATTATTCCTATAAAAAAGTTAAAGTGATAATTGAATAGTTATCCACATGATTCTGGAAAAGACATGTATTTTGCTTTAGCTTTTTTTTTTTTGAATGACTATTTTCAAATCCTGAACAATAAATAGTAATTTTTAAAATCAGCTCTTTATTTTACCTGTAGATAAAAACTTAGTGATGGAATAATAGACTCTTAGAATTGAAAGAAATCATCTGTCCCAGCTCCTAATGTAGCTGATAAAATCAAGCTGAAACTAGGCAAAATAACTTTCTTACTCTTTAGCCTCTCTAATTTTTATATAGCCTCCCTATGTGTCACTGAACATATCAATGGGAACAGATCTGATTTTTTTCCAGTATGCAAGAACAATAATAACAAACAACAACAAAAAACCCAAACAAACAAAAACACCTCAAGAGCTAATACTTATTAAACATGAACATATGCAAGACACTGTTCAAGATGCTTCATATATTTTATCTCATTTAGTCCTAACAACAATACTAACATGTTGGAAATACCATCACTATTTTAACAAAAGAGGAAACTCAGTCATTGAAAGGTAATCAATGGTTCCCAATTTATGTAGCTATTAAGTATCAGAGAGAGGATTTGAACCCAGGCAATCTAATTTTCTAGATCCAGTGGGCTTTCTTACCACAATGAAGCCCCTTTCCATGGGCACAGTAGAGTATTAATGATACTCTATTCTTCAGTTATAACCTTTTCTATTGAGGAAGCATATGTGAGTATGCATCAGCAAAAGTGAAGTTGTAAGAGTGTGTGTGTATGTTTGTGTGTGTGTGT
>NW_017732327.1:17359-19478 GCF_001890085.2 Hipposideros armiger | reverse complement strand
AGTAATCTTGGTTGTAGGTCCTTGCTTTTCATCACTTTGAATATTTTGCACCAATCTCTTCTGGCCTGCTAAATTTCTGTTAAGAAATCAGCTTAGAGTCTTATCAGAGCTCCTTTGTAGGTAACTAATTGCTTTTTCTCTTGCTGTTTTTAAAATTATTTTCCTTGTCTTTAAACTTTGGCAATTAACTATGATGTGTCTTGGTGTTGGCCTCTTTGGGTTCATCTTGTTTGGGACTCTTTGCTCTTCCTGAGCTTGTATATCTGTTTCTTTCTCCAAGTTAGAAAAGTTTTCAGTCATTATTTCATCAAATAGCTTCTCAATCCATTGCTTCTCTTCTTCTTCTTCTGGTAACCTCTGTTATGTGAATGTTGTTACAAGTGATGTTGTTCCAGAGGTTTCTTAAACTGTCCTCATTTTTTTGGAACTTTTTTTCTTTTTGCCATTCCGACTTGGTGTTTTCTGGTACTTTCTCTTCCAAATCACTGATTCGATCCTCTCCTCCCTCTAGTCTGCTAGTGATTCCTTCTAGTGCATTCTTCATTTCAGTTATTGTATTCTTCACTTCTGACTGGTATTTTTTATGGTTTCTATGTCCTTTTTGCTTGCTATCTTTTTGTTAAAGTTCTTACTAAGTTTTTGAGTATTCTTACAACTAGTGTTTTGAACTCTGTATCAGGTAGGTTGTTTGCCTCCATTTCGTTTAGAACTTTTTCTGGAGATTTCTCCTGTTCTTTCGTTTAGAATGTATTTATTTGTTTCTTCATTTGGCTGCCTCTTTGTATTTGTTTNCTGATAACTTATTCTCTTTAGCCTCTCTGGTCTTCCATTATTTCACCTAGAAAACCTTTATCCCTGATTGATTCAAGTCTCATCATTTCTACTTTTACACATAAATGATAAATGCAGCTGGAGAAAAATCACACACTATCTTTACTTAGCATTATTAAAATATAATTTCTAACTCTCAAAAGAAAATAGTAAAGAAGAAATGTAAAAACAAATAATCTTACCTGTGGAAAAAAGAAGCTAAGTTAGTGTTCTGAGTTGCCTATTCATTTCTATGTGAAACATAAGCCAAAATATCTGCTGCAAAAGTAGGAAGAGTATGAGAAGTGTGGTAAACAGAAAATGGATATGGGAAAATAGAAATTATCTTTTTATTTCTATATAAAATAAAAATTAGCTTTCACTATTCTTACATCTATTTGCAACATGTGTGTGTTTGGGTGTTTGTGTATGTGTGTTTTACTATGTACCATATACTGCTATTTTCTGCGAACACAGTAGAATGAGACAGGCAGATGTCATTTGACCTCAAGAAGATTAGAATTATGGGGAAAGATAGATATTTTAAAGGATAGAAATCACTCAAGTAATTATTTATTTGTAAATGCCTCAAAGGAAAGGCTGAATGTATAGTGAGAGCATTAAATATAGATAGTTGACCTATCTGAAGTAATTGTCTGAAAACTGATGAGAAAAAATTGCCAGTTGTAAAAAAAGTACCATGGGGCAGGAAAAAAAAAAGCTTCAGCAATAAAATATAGCATGTAAGAAGGCAATGATTCTTTACTTTTTCTGTCTGATTTATTTCACTTAGCATTATAATCTCAAGATTCATCCATGTTGTTGCAAATGGCGCAATATGATTTCACTGATATGTGGTATATAAAACTGAAAACAACAAAAAAAAGAAGAAAAAGAAATGAAGAAACAAAACATATATACAGACAATAGTTCAGTGGTTACCAGAGGGTAAAGGGGGACAGGGTGGTAGCTGAGGGTAAAGGGGTTCAAATATATGGTGATGGAAAGAGAACTGATTCTGGGTGGTGAACGCACCATGTGATATATATAGATAATGTATTACAGAATTGTACACCTGAAACCTATGTAACTTTTCTAACAATAGTCACCTCAATAAACTTTAATTAAAAAAAAGAAGGCAATGAACTAGAATGAGTTTGTCTGCAAATAAGTAATTAAACAAAACTGACATGTGAAGATATTAAGCAAGAGGAAGACTTTTAAGATTAGACTGAGGTGTTTGGCAGGAGGCATGTTTTAAAGGTATCATTAGTGCTTTTAAGAATTTGGAATGTGTGATGAGAAGTCA
>NW_017732327.1:13159-14474 GCF_001890085.2 Hipposideros armiger | reverse complement strand
TCTCCAAGTATGTTTGTTCTGTGACCTCTTGGGAGTGCTATGGTGCAGACTCAGGTATTTCACTGCCTATGGCTGGCCAGGGACTACCTGGCAGGAGCTACAAAGTGATCCATGGCTGTTCACTGTCTGCTGAACCTGGAGATGCATGGGAGAGATCACACTGAGAACTGAGGGTGGCTGCCACCAGTACCAGGCCTGGGGTAGCTTCACAAAAAGCCAGGACGCCCCCAGCTCTGCTGTCAACTGCCAGCTTCCTTAAAGTTCAGCAACTGTTGAAGCCTGTGTGCTACACAAGTTGGGTGAGGGAGGGTCTCAAGAAGTCACTAAAGTGGGAAGAGTTGTCTTCACCAGGTTAGTGTAGATTCTGCTTTGGTGCCAGTGCTGAGCCTGGAGCTACTCAGGGAAAGTCTCAGAGCTCACCAAGACCAGTCGCTGCGTGCCCCACCTCTGATAGTTTTCCAAGAAAGAATACAATGAGGACAGGGCTGGCTGCTTGCTGAGAAAGTGCCTCTGGCATTGGGGGAATTACATAAGGTGGGGTTCCAGTGAATCAACTGGATTGTGGGGCAGTGGAGCACACCAGGCCAATCAGATTCAGATTTGGCCACGTGGGGGCAGGCTCAATACAGGAACGATCATGCCTGACTGCCGGCTGCACTGGAGTAGGACCCCACACAGGAAAAATCATGACTGTCCTCCAACCCTTGCTTCAAAGCCACACACCTCAGTGTGCCCCCCAACCCACATGCCTCTGAAGGCCCCCGAGTCACCATCCTTCTGCTGGAGCCCAGGGTGAGTACCTGCAAGTGAATGAGTCTGTGCATGGCCTTTTAAGAGGACATCTGGGTTTCCTGTACCCTAATGTCACTCCCAGATGCTTGGAATCTCCACTGTTTTTCACAGCCAGATGTTGCGGGGGCTCCTCTTCTAGGCACAAGTACTTTGGGCTGTGGAGCAGGTTTGTGGCTGGGGTCCCTTGCTCCTCTGGGGTGGGGGGACCTCCATGGCTGAGCTATCCCTCCTCATTCTCAACTGCCACACAGAGGTTTGGGGCCCATTCTGCTCCTCCTACCAGTCTTGACATGGCTTCTTCTTCATATTCTTAGTATAAAACTTCTATTCAGCTAGACTTCATATGGTTCTACAGGTTGATTGTTCTACAACTTAGTTGTAATTTTAATGTGTTCATGGAAGGAAGCCGGCACAGTGTTTACTCTGCCATCTTGGTTCTCCCTCTCTAGAGCCACTTTTAGAGGGAGAGAAAATTATCAGAAAATACCAATAGAATTACTCTTCTCTATAATTGACCAGAATG
>NW_017732327.1:11140-12569 GCF_001890085.2 Hipposideros armiger | reverse complement strand
ATCTACAATTTCTGACACAATTACTTTTAAACTTTCTATATTTCATTCACTCAGCAAGTATTTATTAAGCAACTAACACATCCAGGTACTCAACTTGTTCTCTAGGATAGAACAGTGAACAAAAAGCAAAACTATCTCTGTCCTTGTAGAGTTTGCATTTCAATGGAAAGAGGCAGACATTAAAAATTAGAATAATACAAAATAGAAATTACTTAGGCAAAGACAGCACATCAATAAATGCTATAGAATAAAAGAAGAGTACAGTAAGATAGAGGGCATTTGGGAATGCTGGAGAGGGAGTAGATTGCAATTTTTAACAGGGTGGTCAGAATAACCCTCATTGAAAAGATGGCATTTGAACTAAATTTTAGAAAAAGTTGGAGAGGTAGACACAAAGGGACTGAGTGAGGAAGAATCCAGTCAAAGAAAGCAACCAGTGCAGTTTCCTCTATGGCTAGACTATTCTTGGTATGTTAAAAGGAAGAACAACAATGATGCCATTTTGTATGCAGCGGAGTGATCAAGAGGGACAGTGGTTAAATATAAGGTTGGAGAGTAATTGGGAGGCATTGCAGGTCATTATTAGAAATTTGACATTTGTACTGAGTGAAAATATTGCAGTATTTTGAGCAAAGATGTGAGATAAATTGACTTCTGTTTAGAAATGATTACTCTAGCTATTGTGTTTCATAAAAAAATATGAAGAGAAGGGCAAAAACCAGAGGGATGTAGGAAAGCTATTTCAGTAGTCCATGCAAGTAAGGTAATGGCTCAGAGAATAGATGCCAACAGAGGTGGTAAGGAATTGTTATATTTTACATACATTATTTTTAAGACAAAGCAGTAGAATTTCCTAATAAACTGGATATTAGAAGTGAGAGGAACAGAAGAACGAAGGAGGACATCAAATTTTTTGGCCTATAAACTGGAAGACTGAAGATAATGTCAAAAAAGATGACAAATGTTTCTAAAGGAGCAGATTTGGCCAGGAAGATCAGTAGTTTGATTCAGTATAAGATGATTTGCACCATCTACTAAATATCCAATTGGAGATGTGTTAAAAGCAGATGGATTCATGAGGTCAGACTTTGGGAATGAAGTATGAGATGTAAAAAAATAAGTATAATCCTTGGCTTTGATGGCATTTTACATTATGATAATAAATTAGTTCATCAAGAAAGTGAGTGGAGCTTGGGAAATAGAACATCACCAAGGGCTAACCCCCAAGGCACTTTGATTATAAGAGGTTGAGGACAATAGGAGGAATTCACAAAAGTACTAGGACAAAGTCAATTAGAAAAACATCCAGGAGAGCACATCATCACTGAATTTTAATGTTGGGCATATTTTGCATGGCACATTAGGCTTACACTTTGATCATATTCAATTCCTAACTTTGTTACTAAGAGAGTCACTTTTATCTTTTATA
>NW_017732327.1:5148-6264 GCF_001890085.2 Hipposideros armiger | reverse complement strand
AAAAATGAAATTACTAGCAGACATGTAGTATGTGAAATGTTTAAGGAAGTTCTCCAGGCAGAAAAAAAATATACCAGATGGAAACTTAAATACACAAAAAAGTAATTTAATATCACTTAAAATGAATGTACATTTAAAAGACTTCCTTTTTCTTAAAAATAATCAGTTTTAAAAGATAGTTAATTGTTTAAAGTTAAATGGTAACAATGTACTATGGGGTTTAGAGCATTTGTAGAAGTAAACTATATGATAACAATAGTGCAATAGATAGAAGGGAAGAATTGGGTGGGTATTATGTAAGTTTCTTACATGACTTTTGAAGCAACATAATATTATTTGAAGGAACACGTTGAGTATTAAATATATATTTTAAACCCTGAGAAAGTTTCCTAAAAATTAAGAAAAATGTTTAAATAATAAGCCAATAGTTAAGAAAATGTAGAATAAAAATTCTCAGTTAATTCAAAAGTTAACAGAAGAAAAGGAAAGCAGGAAAATAAACAAACAGAACAAATAAGAGACTATGAGAAAGCAGTACATTTAAATCCAACCACATCATTAATCATATTTAAATAAATATTTAAACGAATTTCTTAAAAGACAGAGAATGTCATACTGAGTCAAAAAGCCACACTCAATTATTAGTATCTGTAAGAAACCAACTCTGAATATAGAGGTAAGGAAATAAAAATGTAACCATTCACACCTGTCACAAGAAAAATGGAGTACCTATGGTAATATCAGATGGAGTAAACCTTAAAACAAGGAATACTAACAGGAATTTAGAAGGATAGTGCACAATGAATGACAAGGGGTCAATTCTCCAAGAAAATGTAACAATCTTAAATGTGTATGCTTCTAACCACAAAGTTTCATAATACAAAAACTGATAGAATTAAAAGCAGGAATAGACAAACACAAAGTTATAGTTGGAGACTTCAACGTGTCCATTCCAAAAAAGGATGAAACAGACAGAAAAGGTATGGATGATCTGAACAGCACTTATCAACCAACTTAATCTAAGTTACATATAACATGTAAATTTATCGTCTATTCAGGTATCAGTGTTTGTGTGTTTGTGTATGTGTTTAAATTAAAATGCAGCCCTGAATTACA
>NW_017732327.1:0-4684 GCF_001890085.2 Hipposideros armiger | reverse complement strand
GAAATAAAACTTCTAACAGTAACTCGAGCTCTAGCGATTTTTCAAATTAGAAATAAATTGATTAAGAATGGCTTCATGAAGGTGTTGAAATTTGTGTTGAGCCTTGAAGGGAGGTTAAGGTTTTGCTGTATCGAAAGAAAACTATGAGGGCATTGAGTTTAGTAATTAGCTAGAAAATGTAACCACAGTTCATTGTAAGCACCATATATTGTAAACGGAGTTTTCAAAGCCTCTTTAAAGAGCATAACTGAAAATGTGGGAGTGAATAAAAATTTTTAAAAAACGTATGTGTATGAAAAAGAAGGAAAAAAAAGAATTCAGTACACGAGTTTGGACAATTCAGTTTGGGAACTCATCCTAGAAACAGTACTACATACCTCATTGCTGAATATCACTATGGTCACCTTTGAAGTACTGCCCTTGGGAGGCCATGCACCAACACCAGTGCCTAGCACAGCCTTCAAAGCAATTTTGGAACTCTTTTTCTGGAATGGCCATCAGATCTGTCATCATATTACCCTCGATGTCCTGAATGTCATCAAAATATCTCCCTTTCAATATTTCCTTTATCTTCAGGAAAAGAAAGAAGTCATTGGGGGCCAGATCAGGTGAATAGGGAGGGTGTTCCAATACAGTTATTTGTTGACTGGCTAAAAACTCCCTTACAGACAGTGCCGTGTGAGCTGGTGCATTGTCATGATGCCAGAGCCGTGAATTGCTGGTATAAAGTTCAGGTCATTTTTGTCTAACTCTTTCCAACAGCTTTTCAGCACTTCTAAATAGTAAACTTGGTTAACTATTTGTCCAGTTGGTACAAATTCATAATGAATAATCCCTCTGATATCAAAAATGGTTAGCAACATTGTTGCAACAAAATTCGAGGAGTTAATTGTCAGACCTCCTAGGACCTGGGAAGAATATGACAGGGGGTGAAAACAAGTATCATGGATAATTGTAGTTATGAAAGAATGGTTACAAAGAATGGGAATCAACAATCCATCTCTTAGAAGACTAAGGCGGGAAGGATTTTAAGAAAGAAGAGAAAATAGTGTTAAAGGAGGAAGAATGGTAAAGGAGGATAAAAAGTGAGCAAAGTATATTAGATTTTGGCAAATAGAATGCAAGTGACTTTTGGGGTGGTGGGGTGGCAAACGATGATTAGATATGGATGCCTGTATGACAATGGAACTCTTTAAGAATTAGTAGGGCTTGCAAAGTTGGAGAAATGCTTATATAATTTTGAATAGGAAAGGAATGATGAAAATATGAGATAACAAAGTCAAGTGAAAATGTGTTTTCTTAAAAATTATATTTATTGGGGTGACATTGGTTATTAAAATTATATAGGTTTCAAGTATACAATTTTATAATATATCGTCTATATATTGCATTGTGTGTTTACAACCCAAAGTCAATTTTCCTTCCATCACCATTTATTTCACCCCTTTACCCTCTTCTACCCCCTCCCCTCCCCTCTTACCATCTGGTAACCACTAAACTGTTGTCTGTGTCTATGAGGTTTTTGTTTGTTTTAGTCTTGTTTGTTTGTTGTTTTCAGTTTTATATCCCACATATGTTTGTTTGTTTTTTTTATTAGGACTAGCTATTCAATTTCACAAATTGAAAAGAGAGTGTATGTGCACACTGATTTAATTAAATGGATTTACTGGCATTAATGCCTTGTTTCTCTAAATCCTGGGGCTTCAGTGAACTTTTCAGATTTTCATTGCTTAGGACTGTTTCTTCCTCTTCTTTTCATTGTTTGTTAATCTCTTGAGGGATTCTGAAATATGTCACAACTATTCAAAGAGTGTGCATATGGTTTCATATCTGGTAAATGTCCTCAAACTTCCTGAAGCCTTTCAAATTTTAAAGATGTCTAAATAACAAAGACACAAATAGTTTGTTTTTTATGAAACATTTCTGTTTAACATTCACAGCTGAAGATGGAAGTGATTGCTGATATCTTAGAATAAAGCTACACCTATCTTGTATCATGTGGATTGCATTCTCAAATAGAAGTTTGAGGAGCATTGTACAGTCTACAAAAACAAATCAAACAGTTTCCCCAAGCTTTGGTGAGTATACACTTTGTGATTTAGTTGATTTCGAACTTTATGTAAGACTATTTGAACTTTAGTTCTGAAGTACAAATAAGGAAGAAAGCAAGACATTGTGATCAGTAGAATTAGTACATTTGAGCCACTGAGGCAAGATAACACCAACTTGAGTTCAAGAAATTGCATTGCAGTGGTGTTATTAGAGATGAGTTTGTGTGCCAGTTGTACCACGAAAACCAATCTAATAAAGGAAGGCAAAGTATTAATCATTAACTTCATGATCTCAGAAGGTTTACATGCTAAGAAATATTAATTTTATTCTGATGGCAAACCATTGGAAAATTTGTGAAAAGATTTTTACTTCAGAAAGCTCATTCTGAAGACACTATGGATGACAGTCTCAGGTCAGTTGTGATAGATCAAATAGAACCAAAGAAGAATATAAGCAAACCTTAAAAATAGTAGCATTGATGTGGATTTATACAATTTCTGCAGTGAGGATAAATTGAAAGTACATAAGTGAAATGGCTTTGTTTATCCAAAAATCTTACTTTAAAAAAACCCTGCAATTATTATTATGTTATGCATATCCAAGGTGTGTGGATATTAACTTACCGTTACATTAAAAATCCTGTTTCCGGCCGACTGAGTGGCACGATGGTTAAGAACTGACTTGGGACACCAGAGGGCCCCAGTTCGGATCCCACATATGAGGGCCAGTGACACTGTCCTCTACAGCTAAGATGCTGAACAACAGCTCAACCTGGAGCTGGGCTGCCCTAAGTCGCTGGCAACGGTGTAGGCTGCAGCCCCTGCTGCAGTGGGTTGCCATGGGCTACCGTGTGTAGCCAGCAGCCAGCATGAGCGGCCAGCAGCCGCAGTGAGCGGCCATCCAGAAGCCGGCGACTGATGTGCCTCGTCCGGGAAGAGTGCAATGATGGTGTCAACTTGGGCCAGTGAAGCAACGTCCTCCACAACTAGACTGAAGAACAAAACGACAGCAACTTGTCTGTTCCCCTTCCCCCAATTCCCCAATAAAAATCTTAAAAAAAAAAAGAATCCTGTTTCTAAGAGAGGATCAAGAAAGTAAACATCACATATTACAGAATTCAACTTAGTAAAGCTTTTTTTCCCCCTGCACAGGTATGTTGTTACATATTGTCATATATGTTCACTGGGATTCAGCTCCTAATTATATAATGTGTAAATTTCTAAATTATAGTAGGATAAATTTTTATTGATCCATATGTATCTTTAATAATTATGTAAAAGGACTAGAGTGAGTCTTAAAGATTGAGAAATGTGAGCAAATGATTCATGAACAGGCTGACATGGGGCCTTGTTATTGAACTTGTGTTGTCTCCCCTACTTCTCATCCTCTTTCCTAGTGCTCCTTACTGACTACTGTTTATCAAGTGCATTGGGATTTTGTGTGATCGTCATGGGCTAAATGTTTGTGTACTCCCAAATTCACATGTCAAAGCCCTAGTCCCCAATGGGATGGTATTTGGAGGTGGGGCTATGGGAGGTATTTAGATTTCGATGAGGTCACAAGGTTAGGATCCTCATGATGGGATTAGTGAGTTCATAAGAGGAAGAGAGATCTCTTTATGAGTTGAAGAAATAAATTTAATCATATCTTTTCTTACTCTGTTAATGGCAGCTCCTTAATTTTACCTACCATTGATGATTTGAGTAGATGTTTGTTAGTTTATTCATTTGGTACGAATGTCTTTGACTATTTGTACTTTGAAACTAAGACATGAGTAGGCAATTACTGATGTATTAATCTACTGGTTCAAGTTAGCCCTTAACGTATAAAAAGTATTTCAGTGGAAATATTTTAACATTTACCTGATACAACTATTCCCCTACTATCTTTCCATGTGGAGATTTTAAGAGCCTAGAATTTTCCTTGAAGGTTATATTTTAATAACTGATTTAACTTCTTTCTTTAATAGAATCAGAATTTCTATGTCTTCTTGATCAGGTTTTGGTCAGTTTTATCGTTTAAGAGTTAGTTGATTTCATCCAAATTGGCAAATTTATTGACATATAGTCATAAATAATATCTTGTTATTATCTTTTAAATATTTGAAACATCTATAATCATGCTATAGTTTTTACTTCTCTTTTGGTAATTTGTATTTTTTTTTCTTGAACAATCTTGCAGCAGTTTTTTTTCAAAATTATTAATATGTTAAAAAAGTATTATTAAATAAGTCCATAGTTTTTCAGCTATCATTAGCTTTTACCTAATGTCATCTTTCTCTTCTAAGATCTTATCCAGGATACTATATCTTGTTGTCATGTTTTGTTATTCTTCTACTGTCTGTGACAGTTAGTTTTCAAACTTTCCTTGACTTTGATGACCTTGGCCATTTTTGAGGAATACTGGTCAGGTATTTTATAGGAGATACCTCAATTGAGATTTGTCTGATGTTTTTTCATGATGACACTGGGGTGATGGGGTTTGGGGAGGAAGTCATAGAAATGTGCTTTTCTTATTGCATTATTGTTTATGTTAACCTTGACCACCTGGCTGGGATAGTGTTTGTCAGGTTATCTCTGTATAAAATTACTCCTTTTCTATCTGCTTTCCATGATATACTCTTTTAAAGGAA
>NW_017732326.1:660845-663257 GCF_001890085.2 Hipposideros armiger | reverse complement strand
ATGGGTTTGTTTAAAGACCATCCCTTCCATTTTATAAAATGGACATTGAAGACAATAGTCTCTCTTTCACTTCAGTTTCCTCCTGAAACACTCATGCATTGAAATCCTTTTTTTTTTGTATTTTGTTAATTAAATGTTTTATTTTCAGATAACTGGTTTCTAATTTTATAATGGGAAAACACATATTTGAAAAGTTGGTGCAATCATTTTATCAATTAATAAAAAGTATGTATTCTACTACATTTTTCCTACCATTTTTTTTCTTTTATTCACTTTTTTTATTGAGATGTAATTGACATAACTCCTCTACCTTTGAACATAAAATTTGACCCTGTGCTTCTTGCTAGATAATTATAGGCCTTTTTTCTTCTGCTTTCTTGGTGCTTTTTATCTTCTATTTTTATTTCATGGTCTCACTGTACCTTGTGTACTTGATTGAAGGTCTTATAGATTTTGAAAATAGGCTGTTTAAATAAATGACCAATACTTTGTGCATTATAGCTCATTTCTTTTTCCTGTTTTTTTTTCAGAGTTTGATACTTTAAGAAGGCTTAACTCAAAGATGACATGAGAGATGGGAGAATAATGTTTGCAAACTCTAGCTCTGTGGCATAGATGCAAAAGATGCAGAATTCAAACAGACTGAAAGTGCCAGAACATAAGGTGAGACTTCTGTCCCCCAAAATATTCCTCACAAAACAGGGGTTTCCTGGTACTTCAGTCCTTGTGTAAACTCTCATATTAAAAGATGCTCTTCCAATACACTGCTTTGATCAAAAAATACTCCTCAGACAAGATATCAACCTGAAATAGTCAATTTTTAAAATTTGTTTTGAAAACTCAATTAATACTAGTTTTAGAGCAAGAATTGGTAAAAGACAATAAGAAATATAACATGGATTTGGTAAATATTACTTGGGACTGAAGTCTCTACAGTTTATGCTTACATTGGACATGTATAGAACAACAGAATAAATGAAAAAAGTGCTTTTGTAAAATTTTGTAAATGGGTAATTGTCTCTTCAGATTAAATTTCCAGTGATATCATCATATGGGAATCTCAAAACACACTCAGACCCTGAGATGACTTCAAAAGTTGCTTTAAACTAGATGATTTAGATGCATGTAAAGAGTCTGAATAAATATTTAATGAAATGTGAGGACAAAAAAATATCAATATTTCTCACCTGATATTGTATTGATATAATTTTTAACTTTCTAGCTGTAATCCAATTAAGAAATTAAATATTAGAAGTGGATGTTTGACTTTTATTTATATCAATATAAATTTATGTATGCAAGTTGCAACTCACCCACTTTTTTTATTTCTAGATATTTCTACTGGAAAATGAGAGATCACCTTATATTTAGGCTAATAATATATCAGATAATACTTATCATATTATAATAATTTTTAGAAGCAGATGCCAATTAGTCTTAGAAATTGAAAGTACTTTGCAAATATTCAGCATTTGTTCTAAAATGACTAGGTGAGAATTAATACATTTATCTGTATTACTGATTCATAAAGACCTCCAATGGTAGTAATTTGAATTCTGGAGAATTCACATTTATATTACCTATCACGTCCCAACCTTTGTGGCAGGTAATTTCCATGTTTAATTTTATTTAATCCTCACAACATCCACTTTAGGTGGTTGCAATATAGGTAGAAAAAATGGATGGAAATATATGAAAATGTTAAAAACGATGTGTCAACATTAAATTTTATTTTACTTTTTTTGTATTTTCCAATTTTTTTCTATAATGGGCATGTAGTGCTTTTATAGTTAATAAAACAATGACCAGTGAATCAAAATTTATTTGCTAAAGGATGATTATACCAAAAGTGATAGTCCAAGAATTGAAGTCTATAATTTTCCATGAACCACACTCTCCTAAAAAACATTTTTCAAGACTCTCATGAATTATATCTATATCACCATTTTTAAAATTTGATTGCTATAATTTACACTGAGTATATAGTCAGTTGGAAAAAAGAGGACCATAAAGTTGCTTTTCAGTTTATAAATTCATTTGTCATATGCTCACAACCACTAAGTAAACCAAAATATATATTTCTTTCATTTTTTTCAATGCTTTAACAACTTTGTGGAAATGCTTTGAAAACTCATTTAGATGCATCTGGTAGGCTAGAACATCCTTGTGACATGAGGTTACTCATCCAGGCAAAATTTCATCTCTAAAGCTAATGAGAATGAAAATTTACTGGATTGAATTTAGAAAAAAACAAATCCAGCTTGTGACATTCTTGAATATGGTAATGCACCTAAATATTTTGATATTTCTTATTAATCATCTGCTGACCAAATGACAAATTTAGCAAGTTTTTGTTCATTTCTTTCCATTGGTTATTTCTGGAATCAAATCAATAGAACATGTAAACTTCTT
>NW_017732326.1:658630-659840 GCF_001890085.2 Hipposideros armiger | reverse complement strand
ATGGGCCAGCTGAATTATGCAATTCGTTATGCATTTTAGTACAACTGCTATAGTTCTTTTATCAGCTACAACATTTCCAGTAAATATGATGCCACTACAGAAAGAAAATTGAGTAGAACGGTATCAAATGACTTGTCATTTTATAGCAATACCCTGAGAATCATATTTTGAGTATTTAATGAATGCATATTCAACACTACTTATTTGATCTTTTCTTGTGAGGAGACAGAACTAATTTCTGTTTCATGATTAGAAGCAGAAACACAGTTTTCATGCATGAGTAGTAACACAAATTATGAATTATTAATAATTAAGTAGTTAATTAAAGGTTCCATTTAAAAGGTCAGTCTATAGCAGAGTAAATATTCAGAATATAAAAACATGAATTATTGGTTCTATTATCACATAATGGTCTACAGCAATTAGTCATGTGATCTTTAGGTAAATAACCCAACTACTCTAAGCCCAGTTTCCTTATCTATGAAATGGGACTAAGAGGATCTCTTATGCAGGACTGTTACAGAATGAGATAAGGTGCTGAAATCATTAATATGGTGTCTGACCTTTCATAAGTATTATCTAATGTTAGTATTCTTATTAATGGGATGGTTTTGGGCCATTTTATCAAATTCTTCCACCAAACAAAATATATGGATTTTATAAGCAATAACTATTACATAAATTAAGAAAGAAAACAATCTTGTGAACCCAAGACTTCCTGCTTTTCTGGCAGCCACAGGCCAAAGAACATAAGGCCCAGTCAAGCCAGAATCTAGAATACTTATTCATTAGACTAGAAGCTATTGGATCATTGGGACTATGTCTTTTTCACCCTTTTATCCCCAGCATTCAGCACAGAGACAATGAACAAACAAGGATGGAAAATCATGCACTCTTTTCATGGACTTTGGAGCTGAAATGGATTATTGAGTTTAAAAGTCCATTTAACTGTGCCATCTCTAAGCAATATGATAAAATTTGGGATAGCATGAATTTTGACTGATCTCAGCCTACCTTCTTAAGTAGCTAGAGTAATAAGAAGTGAGCTTTATTAATGTTCTATACTCATTTACTGTGAGAATGAAGCTTTTACACTGGTGTTAGAGATGAAATGAAAACAGTAATAAAAGTTTTGCAGATTATTGAGAGAAAGGAGCACTATGTTTTATCTCAAATCTAGAGAAGAGATAAAAAAGTGTCTCTCAATTAA
>NW_017732326.1:655108-656104 GCF_001890085.2 Hipposideros armiger | reverse complement strand
GTGGAAATAATAAGAGCAGGAAAAGAACAGGCCAAACTGGTCAAGCAGCTACTTTTCTAAATTGCCAAGAAAACTATTCAGAGAACTAAGACTGTTTTATTTCCAGGTGTTCAATTTGTGAAACTGCTCAGAGATTGCATCAAAGGCAAGGTCCTTCTGTTCTCAGAAACACCAGGGCTGCTCTGTTAACAATTTGGGAATGTATTTCTCAAAGGAGGAAACTCTTCAGTAACTGAAAATGCAAATCTGCCAACACAAAAATACTTGAGAAATGTGAACAAAGTTCTCCATTTTTAATAAAGCCACTTTTATCATTTGGCAACATGATTATTTACCAGGCAATGCCAAATGAGAAAATAATTTCTGTAATGTCATTATTCTTCCTGAAATAAAAGAGGAAATTTGTAGAATTGTATCTCCTATGAAATATTAGATTTCTTACTTTAACTAAAATTTAAAAACAAAATGCAGCTCTCTGATATGCTGAAAAAAGAAGGCTTTTGGTGTGGGGAGCCATGGTTACAGCTAACTCAGAGCCTTACAGACTGGCTCAGTTAATGTTTAACCTGTTTTTGTTCCTGAGGCATTGTTTTTTGCCTGCACCTGGAGGGTGTTTACGAGCCACTGAGACATGTGGTGAGAACGGCCAGTCCCCAGACACAAGATTGATGACTATCGGGGTAAATGTTAGTTTCTGTTTATAGGAAAGTTTTTTTTGGGGAGTTTTGGTGATTTTATAGTTTTTATGTAAAGGTTAAAGATTTACTATCGCTGAGGTAATGCATTCTTTTATGTTGAGCTGCACGTAATCAAACTGTATATATTGGTGGTGGATAATAAACTCAGGGCTTCACCATCAGTGAAGACTGGCCGAATCAATAATTGTGTGAGTGTCTTTTTTTTTAATTCCCACTCCCCCTTTCAGGTACTGATCGACTTGTGGCGGCTGGTCCGTCATACTTGGCGCCTCGAACAGGGACCTGAATACGGGGGTAA
>NW_017732326.1:651469-652677 GCF_001890085.2 Hipposideros armiger | reverse complement strand
GTGAATGGTGCCTACGCAATCCCATTCTGACACCTTGTCTTCCATTATTCCTTATTCTAAGACCATGAGAAAATTATTAGGAGCTTTAGGAGTTGTCTACATTACAAGGTCCATGAAGAATTTAAGTAATAAAATACAAACAAGTAATTAAAGAGTTATAAAATAGTTTATTAAATTTACAAGAAAATACTAGAAGTATATGGAGAAAACAGTACAAGATTTTCCTAAAAAGCATAAAATAAAACTTGAAAAAATGGATAGATGTACCATATTCATAAAGGAAAGACTCAATATCATATATAAGCTAATCCTTCCCAAATTCATACCAGCGGTGTCCAAAAAATGTATACACATGACTTGTATTCATCTTTTGTTATCGCTATATATTGAGTGTTACAATTTTAATAGTTTTTTTCCTTTTATAAAATGTATATACATTTTTTTGGCATCCTCTGTCTATATAAATTGACTGCAATCCCAATCAGAATCGCGACAGCATTTTATTTTCTGTTCTGTTTTAAGGATTGGTGGTGGGTAAGATAAGTTGATTTTAAAGGCTAATAATGAGAATAAATATGAGGTAGTTAAAAAATAATTGTTTGAAAAACAATAGTGAATAGCTATTTGACATAGTAGATCTTAACACTTATTACAAAGCTACTGATATAATAGGACAATGGCGTAAGAATAATAAAACAGGAATCCTCCAGAAAAAATGCTCCAAGTATATTAAAATATGATATGGAATTTTTAAACTGTAGCAAAATGATAGATTATTTTAAAACTGGCTTGCTATTGATTATCTGTTGTGAAAACAAAAATAAGTCTCACCCTAATATCATATAAAATATGTTCCAGGTAGATTAAAATTTAAATTAAAAAGCATGTAGATTATTATGCTAAGCGAAATAAGTCAGACAGAAAAAATTGAGAACCATATGACTTCACTCATATGTGGGATATAAAACTGAAAGCAACAAGGAAACAAGACAAACTAATAAAGCAACAAAAACTCATAGACACAGACAACAGTTTAGTGGTTACCAGAGGGTGAAGGGGGAAGGGGTGGTAGAAGAGGGTAAATAAAAGGGGGTAAAAAAATGGTGATAGAAGGAGAACGGACTCTGGGTGGTGAGCACACAATGTGATACATAGATGATGTATTATAGAATTGTACACTTGAAACTTATGTAGTTTTACTAACCATT
>NW_017732326.1:647602-648709 GCF_001890085.2 Hipposideros armiger | reverse complement strand
ATCAATGATATATTGCCCATTTTGTTGGATAAACTTTTGCCATCTTTCAGTGAGCTTCATAATTCCTCATTCATAGAAGGAACTGTCTTTATTTGCGAAAAACTGAGCAAGGTGCTGATTTACAGTGTGAATTGAACGTTATACCATGCAAGTAGTTTTGAAGAGAGTGAAACAAGGGAAGTCTGGTGGCGCAAGGTCAGTCGAGTATGGTGAGCCTGGCAACACATCCCATCCAAGCTCCAGCAATTTTTGACAAGTGATCAGGTTTGTGTGTGGTCTCACGTTGTCACGATGTAACAAAATTCCTTTACAATTAACAAGCTCTGGATGTTTCTGGATGATGGATTTGTTCAAACTCTCCAAATGCTGACAGTACACATTCAAATTGATTGTTTGGTTTCTTGGTAGGAGCTTGAAAAACATGACACCTTTAAAATCCCACTACACTGAGAGCATAACCTTCCTATGATAAATGTCTGCTTTCAATATCGTTTGAGGCAAATCATCACATCGGGACCAAGACTGTTTGCACACCACATTGTTGTCAACAATCCACTTCTCATCACCAGTTATCAGTTGCTTCAAAAAAGGGTCATTTTCCACATGTTTAATGAGCATATTGCAGATGTTTATACACGTCATCAAATGAACCTCTTGAGTCCATGCAAAACTGAAATATCGAACTTGCTTATGCATCCCAGCTCCTTCAGGTGGTCGTGAATGGTTGAATGATGAATTTTCAATGTTTCTGCAAACTCTCCTGTCATGTAACATGGGTTTTACTCCATCAATGCCTTTATTTTGTCGTCATCAACCTCGGTGGACCTCCCTGACTGAGGAGCGTCATTGAGATCAAAATCACCAGCACAGAATTTCGAGAACCATCATTGGCACTGATGTTCTTGTAGAGCACTGTCACCGTAAACTTTATGGAACTTTTCACAAGCTTGACACGCATTCTTCCCTTTATGGAAGTAAAACAGTAAAATATGGCAAAAATGCGCAGTTTGGTCTTCTGTCTTCAATTGTAATACTCAATACACATCTTCAACTTGTTGTAAAATCTCCAAAACTCAACCAAGTCATGCAATTTTTTTAGAATGAAGC
>NW_017732326.1:644759-645722 GCF_001890085.2 Hipposideros armiger | reverse complement strand
GAATAAATGATGAGGGCTTAAGGAAAGCGACTTGATCAGATCTGTGCTTTAGGAAGATACTAGTATGAGCAGGAAGGTAGGTTAGTCAAGGGATGTTCCAAAGATGATGACCATAAGCCACTAAGGACTCCAACGACCCATGTTATTGTAGTGACAGTGGGGATGGACAGAAAGGCTAATGCAGTAAATACAAATAGGTTTATTGGCGTTTTAAAAGGATTCACATGAAATAAATCAAGTTACCATTAAGGAGGTTGAAAGTAAAGAAAAAAAGGCGTTTTAAAATCAGAAAGATCAGGTTCAAATTCCAGCTCTCTCACTCCTGGTGACATGTCCTTGAACACTTCTTAGAGCCTCAAATATCCCAGTGAACCCTACAATTTAGCTTCTTTTCACTTGTTGAGTTACAATAGGAAATGAAAGTCTCCATGGGAATATTTGGGCCATACAATCCAAATTATAAATGTTACTTGGATTAAGTAGTTATTTCTGTCATGGGCTTTCTGATTACCTTGCACGTGTAAGCTAGGGGGTGGGAAACACAGTTTCTAAACTTTCATTAAACTACAGAGAGAGAGTTCTCTGCATGTATCTAAGAGTTTGGGTTGGGAGTTCTGTCTAGACAGCCAGTTTTAGTCTCAGGTGGTGCCCATGGGGTTTGGCCTGGTTTTTGGTTTACCTTTTGGCCAATGAAACCATAGTTCTCAGGGTTTCCTGTCTCTTTGCAAATCTCGTATTATAAGAAACACCTAAAGACTAGTCAGGTTTCCTTATCTCTTTCTCTCATTACCAGAGGAAGCAAAAGATGCGGAAAATCAAGAAAATATCGTCTGCCTGACAAAACATCCTTGCCATTGTGTTAAATGACACAACACACCTTTTCCCTTTGCTGATATAGGAAAGTTTTGAGAGAAAAAGAATATAAATTGTGGAAATCAGGGTGCGGGAGTGGGACTGGAATCA
>NW_017732326.1:636763-641570 GCF_001890085.2 Hipposideros armiger | reverse complement strand
TCACTAACACCTTGCTCGTGCACAACATTTTCATTTGAGGAAATATACAGAATTCGTGTTAGTGGCTGGTCTGGCTTCTGTCCATACCAGTGTATACATCTACTCTTTGTTAAAATATCTCTTTTTATTTGGCATTCAAAAAATGCTGTGTTTCCTGTTTTCTTGGTGATGGATGTTATGACTTGTGTTACTCAAATGTCTCCAGTTGTATCTAAAACAAAACCACAACCAATAATTAGTACAACGCTGACATTCATTAAAACGGTATACCTTTGTTCTTCATTAATGAAAATCTTGGGGTCTGAATTTCCTTTTTTTTCCTGAAGAATTCAAAGTAATGGTGGAATTTGTCAGCTTAGTTTGAATGGCCGTGTGGCTTTCTTCCACCTGAGTGGGTCATTTGACTGTCCATGCTTTCCATGGCCTCCCTTTGAATGACTGAGACAGCCCCTGGGTAAAACCACTCACAAGCCCAAAGGGACGCCACCAAGATGACCTGCGGCAGGAGCAGCATGCTGCCAGCACTTGTCAGCTGAGGTGATTGAATAATGGGCTGATCGCAGAGTGAATCCAAGGGCTGATTTAGTAAGAGGAAGTGGTGCTCTGCACACAAAGCTAAGACCCATAGCCTGCAGCAAAAGGCCTTGTGGTATTTCCCCAAAACATCCTGTGAAAATCGGTCTGCTAACTGAATTTATTGGCAGATTTCTGTCATTACTGTGTGATTGTTACCATTTGATGAAGATATTAGTGTAAAGACACCACTTACTTGTTAAAGGACTATGACGTCCTTTATTGGTCTAAAACAGAAAGCGAGAGAGGGAGGGAGGAAGGGAAGAAGGCAAGAGAGAGGCGGGGAGGAGAATATTTTTGCAGGTTGTCAGTTTCCTTCAATACTTTAGCGATTTCACGCCAATATGTTTTTGCTTGCATACTTTCTACAGAAGTCTTCTATTTTTTCTCCCTTCTGGCTGCCTTCAAGATACTTTCTTTGTCTTTGTCTTTGGTATCTATCACGAATTTTGGAAGATTTTCAGCCATTACTTTTTCAAGTATTTTTTTCTCCATTGTACCTTTCTTATGCATTTGGAATTCTAGTTATAAATGTGTTGACAAGTTGGATAGTGTCCCCAGGTCTGTACTTTTTATGACTTATGATTATCTGCTTTCTAACTTCTATCTAGTCACCTGCATTGCAGTTTGGGTAATTTCTAGTGGGCTATCTTCATGTTATTAAAGTATTTCTTCATCTCTATTGAGTCTACCAGTGAGGCCTTCCAAGGCATTATTCATTTTTGTTTCTGTGTTTTTTAGGGGTTTTTTTTGTGGTGTTTTTTTTTTTTTTTTTTAAGATTTCATTGTGGAATTGGGGGAGGGGAACAGACAAGTTGCTATCCTTTTGTTCTTCAGCCTAGTTGTGGAGGATGTCGCTTCACTGGCCCATGTTGGTATTATCATTGTGCTCTTCCCGGGTGAGGCAGTTGCTCGCTGGCCATTGGATGGCCACTCACAGTGCTCATGGCATCTCACACCTGCTGCTGCCCACTCACGCTGGCTGCCAGCCACTCACATTAGTTCACGGCAGCCCACTGCCGCAGGGGCTGCAGTCTATGCCATTGCCAGCGACTCACGGCAGCCCTGCTCCAGCTTGAGCTGTTGTTCACCATCTTAGCTGTAGAGGGCAGTGTCACTGGCCCTCATGTGAGATCTGAACCAGGGCCCTGCTGCTCAGAGCTGACATCCCAAGCCAACTCTTAACCAACGTGCCAGTTGGCTGACCCAGTTTTGGTGTTTTTATGTATTGCATTTCCTTTTGTTCTTTTTTTATATATAAAATTTTCATCTCTCTGCTGAGATTATCTCTCTGATCTTGCATGTTTTTTACCTTTTCCATAAAGTCTTTAACACATTAATCATACTTATTTTAAATTTGCTGTCTGCTAGTTTCAACACCTGTGTCATGTCTCAGCCTGGTTCTGATGATTGCTTTGCATCGTCAGACTGTGTTTCTTCCTGACTTTTCATATGCCTCTGAAATTGTTGGTTGCAGCTCGACATGTTGTGTGATATGATAGATACTGAGGTAAATATATTTTATGCTTGAAAATGAGCGCACCTTTTCTTCTGCTAGGTCTTTAGAGTGGGAGTTTGTTTTAATCTAGTCAGGAGTTAGACTGGGTTTGGAGTTTGTTGTATAGTTATCATGGTTGGTGTTCACTGTTGTTGGGGTTCAGAGATTTAAAATTTGTCTAGTCATACTTTGTTTTTTACTTTTTGTCACCAGAGGTTCACAGGGAAGTCCAAGAGAGGACTCAACCCAGAGCAGCGATGACAAGGTTCTTATCTTTGCACGAGAAATATTTTAAGAGTGAGATAGAGGCAGGGAAACCCAGGAAGTTTATTGAAATGAAAGTACACACTTGAGAAGGCAATGATTGTGAACTCAGAGATTGAGTTTCACTAAGGAAGTCCTGATTTTCATGGGGCAGATTTTCTACCTTCAAGGGGCAGATTTTGGTACCATCCCATTGTAATACCCCAATGTAAATGAGATTATAATGATATTATAATTAGCTAATGGTTAAGTCGCAGGCAAGGAGATTAGCCTTAGTTGGATGAAACTGGTTCTTGTTCTTTTCCAGCTGCAGGTGCTGGATACAGTCATTGTTACTTGTGGAATCAAGGAGGTGCCTCACGTGTTTTCCTGGAGTGGATTGTCAACATCCTAGGCTACCTATCCTGCCTCATTCTCACTTGGGTTTAAGTCTTCCCTTTGTTCTGTTCTCCAGAGAATGCCTGTCTCATTGAAGTGCCCTTAGCTATATTTCACTGTTATTTTTATTCAAGGTTTGTTAGCGTGCTGGTGAGAGGTGAGGAAGGGGGACGTTCTCTGATATTTGGATTAAGAATGGGTCATAAACAGGTACAGTAAATGTGGGTTTTGAGAATGTGGCTTTCACAAATGTTCTTGCCCTCTTTTAGAAGTAGAACATTTTTTATCCTCTTTCTGTCCCCCACCTGCAGTGGGTATCCACTTCCTACAGGCCATGGTTTTGATGCCCATCCTTCTGCAGATGAAAAGTTGTCACTTTATGGAGATGGGGGATGATTCTGGACAAAGATTTGGTTGTAGCATCTTTTCCCTCCTTCAACTGCAGTAGAATTCCACCAGCGCCATCTGCCTATTTTCCCCCAGTAGACTGGAGTTGACTGGATTAGGCCTGGGTGGGTTTTAGCAGAAGCTGGTGTTCCTGTCCTGCAGCTAGCACCAAAGGGGAAGCTTTCTTCTGGATTCTCTCTGATCTTCCCTTGAAGAATCTTTTGGGGTTCCTGAAGAAAACCTTAAAAGATAGTGGGAAATACCCTATATTTGTGGTCCCAAGGGTTTATGTTCTTCCACTAGTCCATACTCACTCTTATTATTTTATTAAAAATGTCTAGTTTAATCTTCTGACCAGCTTAACTGGTGTTTGACAGCATCTGTCCAAGGTAGGCAAATACTCAGTTCCCGTTTCTTCTTGCAAATGCCTGTCTGTTTCCAAATTGAGTGAGTCATTTGCCCTGCAACCACAGTTCTCTGAATGGTTGAAATAAAGTCACTAAGTTTCAGTTTATCCTCTTTTTTTTTTTTCAATTGTTGTTGTAAGAGGGGAGAATGTGATTTCCAGTTCTCTATATCTTAGCACATGCTGATCCTTTCTCATTTTTTGATGGGGTTGCTTATCTAATTATTGAGTTGTGAGAGTTCCTTATATGTTTTAGACACCATTCTTTTTTCTGATATGTGTTTTGAAAATAAGTAGCTTCTCTCTCCATTTTCTTATCAGTCTTGAAAAGAAATGTTAATTTTGATGAAAGTGCAGCATATCAAATATTTTTGTATGATACTTATTTTCATGCCCTAAGAAACCTTTGCCTAACCCAAGGTCACAAAGATTTTCTCCTGTATTTTTACCTAGAAATTTAATTTATTTGGTGTTACATTTAGGCCTGTAATCCATTTTGTATTAATTTTAGATTATGATGATGTTTGATGTGAATTGAGGTTTTGTTTTTGTTTTTGTTTGTTTCTTTTTTACATAGACAAACAATTGTTCCAGCACTATTTGTTGAAAATCTTGTCTTTTGTCCATTGCTGTGTTTCCCTGGTATCTTTGTTAAAAAAAAAAAAAACATGGTTAACTACTTATATGTGGGTCTATTTCTGGATTCTCTATTCTGTTCATCTTGTCTACGTATCTATCCTTTAACCAATACCCCACTGTGTTAATCACTGTAGAATAATAGTATGTCCAAGATTTTAATCTTTTAAAAACTGTTTTGAATATTCTATGTCCTTTGCCTTTTGGTATAAATTTAGAGCTTATTGATTTTTACCAAAAATAAAAATTTCTCCTGGGATTTTGATTGGGATTACATTAAATCTATTTATGAGGAAAGTTTGACAACTTCAATATATTGAGTTTTCTAATCCACGAACATAGTATGTCTCTCCATTTCTTTAATTTTCTTTAACTTCTGTCACCAAGGTTTGTAGTTTTCAGCACATAAATCCTTTACATTTTGGGTTACATTTATCTCTAAATATTAAATAAGTATTTGATACTGTTGTTGTTGCCATCATAAACAGTACCATTTAAAAATTTTTAATTTTCAATTGTTAATTGCCTATAGAGTTACCCTTAAACAGAAGTTTTAGACTGCACAGGTCCCTGGACATGTGGATTTTTAAAAATAAATACAATTGGTCTATAGGTATTACATCTCTGAATTCAACCAACAGCTGATCAAAAATATGATTTTCAAC
>NW_017732326.1:609967-635818 GCF_001890085.2 Hipposideros armiger | reverse complement strand
TCCCCAACAGGACATGGGTCCATCTGGCCCCCTAAGAAATATTTACAACATTATTGATTATATTCCTCGGACTGTCTTTTTCTATCCCTGAGGTCATATTGCAATTACCAATTGGTATTGTCTCATCCCTTCCCCTCTCCTTCATCCCCACCCCCTCCCAACTAACAACCCTCAGTTTTTCCTCTGTGTCTCTATCTCCATCCACTTCTCCCATCCATTCCGTTCCTTAGAATCCACGTATAAGTGAGATCATATGATATTTGTCTTTCTCTGACTGACTTATTTCACTTAGCATAATGTTCTGAATTGGCTTTTTATGTCTTCCGCTGCTTTTCTGTAGGATATTTTAAATGTTTTTTTTCTGTGTTTTAAAAATGTAGTTTTATATCAAGGATAGTGGGCCCTTATCTGCTGAACAGGTTGTAAATGTTTTCTAATAATTCCCTATTTGTCCTTTGATTTTATTTACATTGCTTTCTACCATATAAACTTTTTTATTTTCATGTAGTAAAATTAATCAATATTTTCTTTTATTGCATCTTGAAATTTAGTGATAGTCACGGATTCATTCCCTAACCCAATATTGCACATCAGAAGCTGGAAATTTTTTCTGTAGATGGTCAGATAACCAGTATTTCCAGCTTTGTAGGCCTAACGATCTCCATTATGATTGCTCTCCACTATAGCTCAAAGGCAGTCATAGACAGTTTGTAAATGAATAGGCATGGCTCTGTTCCAGGAAGGTCAGGGGCAGATGTTCTATTAGAAAATGTCCTGAAAGAAAAGGTTTCTTTTTTATTTATTTCTATTATTCCAAAACATAAGAAAAGAATATGCTATTGTTTTTATTTTATATTTTGTTATTGTTTTTATATTGTTTTATATTTTACTTTTATATTTTGTTAGTGTTTATATTTTGAAGGTCAAATCAGCATAGAATTCATACTTATAATAGAAATACAACACAAATTCAAACTCAGCTGAGAACAGTAATCTAGTTTGTTTCAGTAATTATTTCATGACTAAGAGTTTGTTTTCTCTTTAGCTGTAAGAACTACAAATTAGATGCCATTCCTACTGCCAGTGTTTCAGGGGCAGGATGGCATGCTGGTTACAGGGACAGACACTGAAGCTAGAAACTCAGCCCTTCATTCTGCAAAGCGTTGACCACAGACAAATTAAATAACATCTCTATGCTTGTGTTTTCACATCTATAAAAAACAAGTCATAACAGCATTTCAACAGATTGTCACAAACACTAGCTGAATTAGAATAACCTGAGAAAGACCAACAGCTCTGAATGAATGACCACTGTGATCCTCGAAGGCTCCCAGCAGAATCCTGGGCAAATGAACCTGATCGGAGTGTCCATCTTGTAATGAGGTTACCTAATGCTTCCCAGGAGATGTGAGGCCTGTGCAAAAGAAAGTGTGCTGGTTGTGCTGTGACACAGTCCCTCAGTGTGGAATGAATAATTCTCTTCTTCTTGGTGGAGAGGGCAAATGCTTCATCTCATATCCTCTCCCAAAATGTCTGGAGTAAATAAACGCTGAGCTTCTTCAGGGTGGACTGACAAAGTTGGAGAAGCATGGGGTTTGGGTTTTAAAAGTAATTTTATCTCTCTAAGCCTGAAATTATTGAAAGTAAAGTGGGAAAAGTTATCACTAGATTGCAAAAGTGTTGTGATGGTTACATAAGATGTAATTCCCCAAGGTTTTCTGGCACTTGATGATTTCCTGTGTGAGTCTGAGCCGTGTAACTTATGGGTAACCTCTGTACAGTAAAAACAACAAGAAAAAGATAATACACATGATTCAAGATCTGCAGGGAGGGAGGCTTAGGCTGGGTGCCCAGCTGTGCAGCCTCTGTCGTTTCCCCAACGGAGAAGGATGTGGGTGGGCACAGACCTAGAGATGGTTCTTGTGTAGGTTGTCTTGGCGGCTCTAATGTTGTGGACATTATACCAGCAGGCACAATAGTACACGGCCTCATCTTCTTTCGCTAAGAAGTTTATTGTCAAGGTAGAAGTGGAAGTGCGATCAACTTTATTTGCCTGAAGTTTGACATTATTCCCACCTAGTTTTTTTTGAACACTGTTTGTCGAGTCAACATACAATAAATGTTCTATGCTCTGATCTGGTTTCTGCCGGTACCAGTGTATGTAGCGTGGGTTAACGTTCCTGGCGGATATCTTACAATGTATGTGGGCACTCTTATCTTTTGCTCTGGAAACTGATATTGCAGGCTGCTCCAACGTTATCTGCCCAAAGCCAACTGCAAGAAAAATAAATGAATAAAAAATAAATTCCCATGGACAAATGAAATGTAAAGAGCTAACAATAAAGAATCTCTTCAGCCTCTCTTGTAGACTGAAATGATTGGAAGCAACTCACAGGCCCAGAGGGAGGAGAAGATGACTGCTTCCAGTAGCGGCATTCTGTACTCCGGGCTGGCTCCCCAAGGAGAAAGTCAGAAAGTGAGGTCCCTCTCAGCAAAAGGTCTCAGACCAGTGGCAGGAGGGCGGGGCTCGTTCTGCTTTCTCAGAAGAAGTGGTGGCTCAGATAGGTCCCTGGGGTTCTTCATGATCTGCTGCAGATCTGAGCAGTTCAGGGGCTTCCTGCGTCTCATGAGGGCTAGGAATATCGGGTAAGCAGATTTGTGATCTGGAAGGAAAATCCTGGGATGGATGTGTTTATCTGAGGGTGTGGCAGGGAGGACGATTCTCATGCCCACTCACCATTCCCCCTGCAATTCCAGTCCGTAGAACATCGCTTCAGAAATATGAAGACATACCTGCTTTGTTCAGCCACCATGTCTATCTTTCTGTGATTTGCTGTTGATTCAGGATTTGGATATGAAACCTGACCTTTATTTTTCTGTTCTACAACAGCACAAAAATCAGACACCGAAAGACCTCATCGACATTATTTAATATGCCATATGCACAAGCACTGGACTGTTTTTGTGCTTTTTTACACTAATTGAGATGACACCACATGGATTATGACGCAGAGCAATCAAATTTCACTTATTATCTGGATGCCTCCAAGAAGGGACGACACTGCAGTTGCTGCAGATAGAGGAGACAGCAGTCTGTGGGAATCGGCTTCTTCTCACTCTGGACCTCGGAACTGTCTTCTGAACATTAGGTCACATGCAGGAGCATTTTTAAAGCAATGTTGTATTTCATATATAAAAACAAGCTTTAAAATTAGTACAGCATCTAATGTCCTTGATTTTTCAGACATTGTTCTAAATGTTGACTTATTTCATTTAATCCTCTCAACAGTCCTGTGAGGAAGCTGTTATGATAGCCTCCATTTGGCAGTGAGGACAGTGGCAAAGAGAAGTGACTCATTCAAAGACACCAAGTTAGGAAATACGAAAATTCAGATAAGTAACAGTGTTCACTAAAGAAAACCTGAGTAAAATGAGGTATAAAGAATCCTTTTACTTTGTTTTTCTCTACATATTTAAGGATAGAAATAGGATTGCTTGGAGATACATATATATATATTTTAAGTGGTATTTGGCTATTGGGCTTTATATTCTCTTCTTTTGGTTAACTGATTGTGAGCAATATTGCAGGTCTTTAAATAATCTGAGTGTTATTTAATGACCACAGATATTTAAACACCTTCCTATACCTCTTAACCCTTATCTGACATTGGCTGAGTTATTTAAGCTTCTTGTGCCTCATTTTCCACATAGATACCTTGCTTACATATATATCTTCTAGAGGTATTATTACATTATAAGAAGAGAAAGCATAAAACACTCAAATATTAGTACCTGGCACATCATGAGTCTTCAATGATATTATAAAGTCTCATTATTAGTATTATTATCAAACAAGAGGAAATTACTTTGTTAATTTTTTTAATAATAAAACCATAGTAACTCATTTAGGAAACTGTATAAAGTTAGTCAAAGTACATAGAAGAAATAAAACCATCTATTTCCGCAGGAATAATCATTCTTAAAATTTTGGAGAATATTTTCCCCTTTTATTATTCTTCTGTCAATACAAACAATTTTATTTTAAACAGGCTATTATATACTCAGAATTTTCCCTTATGTTACACTGTGAATATTTTTAGATTTTATATTAACAAATCTATAAAACATTGTTCCCAGTGGTTGTATAGTATTCTAGCCTTCAAATGCATTGTAAATCAGGTGTCTCTTTCTTGTTATTCACCATTCAGTCTGACATATAAAAAGTTGCTGGAGAGTTTTTCTCTAAGGTCTGAACACAGGAGTGTGTCTCCCTGTCGATACCACATTACTGCTTTGTGAGGCTCTTTTGAGTACCAGATGAGACAATCATGTAAAGAAGGTAGCAGTGGTATGTTGACAAGCCTGTCTGTGCATTCCTGTCTGAAAAGGGCTTATGTCCTAAGATTCTTTGTGTTCCTTTCGGGTCTTGCTCTCTACCCTCCCTACTATTAAAAGTTCAGGTAACCAGTAAAGCCCTATATACGTTCAAATATCAACTGTGGTCCACACTGAGATAATATGATGGTCAGGAATCACACAGATAGGATATAATTATAAAAGGTTGCGTGCATCAGAGTTAGGAGGAAATAAGCTGATAAGCTGATTCTATGTCAACCTTTTCTGTGAAACCCCTTTCTTCCTTTCAATGGTCTCCCTAAATTGATAAACAGAACCTGGGTCCTAAGAAGATGGGATGATGGGGATGAATATGTTGCCATGATCTTGGAAATCATCAAATAAGTAAGGGAATGTATGGCACAGATGCAAGGTGATATTCACAGTCTCCCATGGGGTGCCCAGGATGTATTATATAAGAAGAATACATTCATTAAAGGGTAGTCTGTATTTGTTTTACAGTTATCTCCGAGGTGGCATCATGAAAACAATAGAATTTTTATTTTGTATTTTGGAAAATAAATTAATTATCAGAATTCACGTATTTTTTGAAGACTCGTCACCATTCAAATCCTGGTCACATGATTCAGTACAAAATAAATTGAGTCAGCAAAGGTTAGTTTTGTTTTCTCCATGGAGGTAGGAATAGTGCATAGCATTTCCTTTTATCCTCTAACAATCAAGCGGTCAGACTCTGGAGTTAGGTTATCTGGGTGATTTGGACAAGTTCTTGAGACACATAATGTCTTATTACCTCATGAATCAAATGGGGCTCACAATAATAACAGACAGGACCTCATAGTTTAGTTGGATATTAAAGGAGTTCATATGTCCCAACCATTGAGAACACTGATAGAAAACTCACTCACACACAAAATATTAGCCATTCTTCCTATGGCCCATTCTCTTCTTTCATAAGCAGAACTAAGGGTTACTCACAATATGGTGGGCTCATCTAATGGCCCCAGTGGCTCAGATCTCTATTCTGATGACATCATGTTGACACAGTTCTGAATGTGAAGTGAGGAACCGTGTTCCTCCCCTTCCCCCCAAAATGACATTTGCTCCATCCCAAATTTACCTCAAATATTCTGTTTGTTATAAAACTATGATCTTTAAATTTTCAGGGTGGCTTCATGATGCAGTTAAAACACATGGACTTTTTGTCTTTGACCAATTAATTTAACTCTCTAAGCTTTGAATTCTTGATCCATAATAATAGTTATACGGCAGAGTGTTGTGATAATCATATGTGGTGATGTATCTGTAGTAGGAGTCCTGGTACACATGGTTCTCTCCCTCAGTCGGAGCCATTCAGTGAGTGGAAGTTTCTGCATGGTGATATAATAAATGGGGCCTGTGACTACTCATTCCCCAAGAAGACCTTCGTTCATTAGGAAGTCTTGTTAAATGACGATTTGGGAGCATCATGGTCAGAAATACTGCCTGCGTAAAGTGGGGCCTAATGTGTGAGCATAACCAAGTTGGCTTCCTGGAAACTCAGAAGTACAGCGGAGAGGACTAGGTGGAGGCTGGCAACCCAGACAATGGTTAGTTGAGTTTGCTCCTGTGGGAAGGTTGTGGTGGGGCCGAGAAGAAGGAGTCGCTGTTGTTGGGGCATCTTGGCACCTCTAGTGTTGTGGGTGTCACCAGCACAGTAGCCAATGGCCACATCTATTTCTATGAAGTTTATGATAGGGATTGAATAAACATTTGACAACTTTTTTTTCCCTCAAACTTGTTGTTTTTCTCACTTTAATGAACTGGATCTGGGATTTTTTATGAAATGTTAGATTAGTTGTGCCATAATTTGGTTTGGTTTCTACCAATACCAGTTTTACCTGTATTGTCAACATCTTCAGTTAACACTATATAAGATATGAACACTTTCTGTCACTCTGGAAATTGACAACTTAGGTTGCCTCAACTTTAACTGCCATGTCCAACTGCAAACAACAAAAAGTGGAAATTTCCATGAACATCTGACATAGAGAAAGGAACCAATGAAGAACTTCTTTCATTTCTCATCTATGTTGAAATAATGAAGAGCAACTAAGTTTAAAAATCATTGTCATTCTGATTTGAAATACAATGGAGCATTTCATTTTATAATTAATTTGGATGTCATCACACAGACTATAACACTGAGATATCAAATTTCTCTTATACTCTGGGTACCCCTTAAGAGAAGACGGGGCTGAAATTGCTAGAAGGAATATCAGACAGAGCAACCTGTGGGAATGGGGTGGGATTCTACTCACCCTGGACATTGCAACCATCTCATGAACACTGTGTGGGGTGTTTTAAATTAATGTCCATTTATATATATAATAATAAGCCTTAAAATTTATATTATACCCAATATTAATTGAGGATTTGTTAGTACTGCTCTAAATGTCTTCTATTATTTCATTTATACTGCTCAATTTTGAGAGTTAGTGGTATTATTATCTCCCTTTGACAGATAACAGTATAGCAAAGGTGACTCATCCCAAGTCACAAAGCTAGTAAATGTGGAAGCTTGGGTAAGTAATAGGTACTCATTGAAGAAAATCTGAGTAAATGTACTATAAAAGGATAAAATTAAAAGCCTTCATCATTTACTTTAAAGTGTTTTACCCACACTTCTATAAATAGTAATATGTTTGCTTGGACTATTGCACATTTTAAAAATATTTTCTTAAATATTTTAAATTTTAAAATAAAATATTTTTGTTTTAAATTTTATGAATATAGTTTCACATTTTTTATTTAACTTTATATTTTGAAAATATATCAGGTCCTTAGTAAGTTTACATAAATATCATTATTAATGACCTATGAAATAAGTACCCTCGTATACTACTTATTGACCCCCTTCTGACATTAGCTGAATTACTTAATTGTTCTGTGTCTCATTTTCTACATCTATAATTGCTTAAATAAATGTCTTTCAGAGACTTAAGAGAGCTACATTATCACACTAAAAATGATAATGAACATAATTATAAATAATAGTACCTGGTATATACTAAGCCCTTTATAATGTTTTCAATTTGTATGTTATTGAAAAATAAGAGAAAATTGTTAATAATTAACTCTGTTTCTCTATGGGGATGGGAACAATGAATTCTTTCTTTTATTGTCCTTCAATTAAGAAGTGGTTTAGTGTAACAGTCTAGAAGACCCAGATTATGTGGATCCCTACCCTCCTCTGCCTACTAGCCACATTCCAGTGTGTTACTTTGACAAATGACTGAACCACTCAGTAATTCACGTACCCATGAGTCAAATATGCTTGATGATAACAGAATAGACTTTATAGGTAGTGTGCATGAAAAGAGCTAATATATTCAAAAAATTGAGAACACTAAAGAGAACTTACACACACACACACACACACACACACACATATACAATGTTAGATTTTCTGGTCTTGTCAGATTCTCTCTCTTCTTTCACAGAGTTACCTGATTTAGTGGGCTCATCTAATGGCTCCAATCAATTCAGAGCTCTGTATTGATGACATTATGCTTGCAGTAACTTTTTCCTCACACGTCCCAGAAAAAAAAACATTGCTTCATTCATAATTTACCCCAGATACCCTAATATTTACTTAAATCATTGCAATCCTTAAATTTTTCAGTGTGATCGCACAGTCTAGTTAAAAAAGCATGGATTTCTTGTCTTTAGCTGATCATTAAGCCTAAACTCTCTAAGCTTAATTTCTTTAGTTGTAAAATGTACCAATAATAGTTATATTGCTGAGGGGTTGTTTTGAGAATTTATGATAATAATGGCTCCAGTAATTCCCTCTCTAAGCCTGAAAGTTTGACCACTTACTAAAAGTCCCTGGATGGTGAGATGATGGACAGTGGTACAACTTATGTGCTCTCAGTCTCCAGACAAAACTAACTCATTGGGCTATAGTGTCAAATAAAGCTTTGGGAGCACAACTCCTAGAATTAGCTGGAAGCTAATGTGAAGCATAATCCAATATGGCTTCCTGGAAAGCTCAGGAAGTGCTGCAGACAAGGTGAGGCTGAGGCCAGGAGCCCAGCTGGGAAATGTTTCTTGGTTGCACTGTTGGGAAGGATGTGGGTGGGCACAAATCCAAGGAGGAGATCTCGTATGGGTTGTCGAGAATTCTAGCACTGTGGGATGTACCACCCAGCACAGTAGTAAATGGCCACATCTTCTTTTTCTATGAAATTTATGGTTAGGACTGATGTGAGAATTTGAGTATTTTTTCTTGCTTCATATTTCTTGTTCTTCCCATCTTTGTGACTTTGAGCTGGGATTTTGGTAAAGCTCACATAAATCAGATGCTCCAAAGCCTGATTCGGTTTCTGCCGGTATCAGTGAATGACGTCGTTTACAAAATCTATGCTTGTTATCTTGCAATATATGTCAGTACTTCGCTTTACTCCTATGGAAATGGATCTCTCGGACTGCTCCAATTTGGATAACCCAAGTCCAACTGTATGTAAAAAAAAAAAGAGATTTTCCAATGAACTAATAATAGTAATAGAAATATTAAACAATTTCTTTGTTCACTCATCGAGACTGAATTGGTCAGGGAGGGTGACTTACGAGCCCAGAAGGCCAAGAAGGTGAATGCTTCCAGGAGTGACATCCTGTGGACAGGCTGTGTCCTCAGAGACAAGGCAGGAAAGTAGACACCTGGTGACATGACACCTCAATTCCATGGCAAGTGAGCATGGCCTAACCTGGGGCGATGGAAGGAAGTGATAGGTCAGGAAGAATCGTAGGCTTTTAGTGCTGCCTGCTGGCCTGAGGCTACTCTTTTCTGTGGGCCTCATCCTTGCCCTGTGGTTCTCAAGGTAAGGCTGGTGGTCTCCCATGGGTGCTTTGACATGAATGTGAGGGGGCTATGGAGGCACCTTGGGACATGCTGGGAAAGATGCTCATTGAAGAAACACAGAGAAACAAGGTAAAGATGAAAAAAAATTTCCATAATCATATCATCAAGACCAACAACTACAATTAATATGGTATGTTAACTTCTAGATTGCTTCTTTACATATATATGGAGATCAATAAGATTTTGTGAACCATAAATATATTTTAAGTTACATGTGGAATATGCATAAGGCTTATATTCTTTTTTTTTCAGTTCACCTTATATTCTGAGCAACTTCCCATGTCATTGAAGCATTTTTTAAAGTCTGCAGTTATTCACTGTTCATCTCTATCACTTAGAAGCAGCCTGACTCTGTGCAAATTTCTTAATCTCTTGTGCCTCAGATTCTTCACCTGAAAATGGATACAATAATAATACCTACCTTAAATGGCTATGCTGGTTAAATACCTACTAGTATCTAATATAGTTTCTAGCATATAGTAAATTTTCAGTAATTATGAGATATTAATTCTACTATCAGTTTAAAACACTTAACTCCTCTACACTGTCCAACATTTTACTTCCCCCCAACTTTCATCGTTAGAATGCCTTGATGGCCATTTTAAAGTAGTAGTCTGGGAAATCAATCACCTATTATTAGTATTTCATTTTTCCACATTTAGAGAACTTTGTTTCCTCCATCCTTTCTTCAGTTAAGCTTGTGTTTTATGATTCACATATGGTTGTCTCTGAAATCTGTGTGTATATTAGAGCTCCTTTAACCCTGGACAGAGGTTGTCCCTGAAACATATGTACAGCCCTGTCACATACTGTGTAGAGCAGATGTGAACTCAGACAAGCATGTGTCCTTGCAAGGAGAAACAAGAGGAAGAAGCTGGCTCAGAGGGCTGGACTTTTCTCCTGAGGTAGTGGCCCTATATTTCCTCTTTTCCAATAAATACCATTTCTGTGACGATCAACACTGGGTAGTTGAGTGTTGAGGAGGTAAAGGCAGGTATACCAGAAGGCCCGTGGCCTATAACTAGAAGGACGCATGCTTCCCCTGCACAGGGTGCATCCTGGGAGTGAGAAGGCAGAGGAGGAGACGGACACCGATGCTGCAGACTGGGCTAGTGCTGCTGTGAGTGTTTGGCTCTGGGAACTGGGTGTTTCCACTGCTTGTGCAGCCATGGTCACCCCAGATCTAGGTTCCTTGCACCTCCATCACTGCCAGACATTTCCTTCCAGATCCCACAACTCCAGCATTTGTGTGTGTTTGGTGGTGGGGGGTGAAGGGGGAGGCAGGCAGTTGTGGGGAGTGTGTCTAATTGGCAAAGCCCACCGTACCTACCTAACGTTGTCTGCAAGGAAGGCTGAGAAAAAGTATCTGGAATTTTCCTGTCTATCGTGGGAGGTGAATTCATTTTTTTCACCCAGCCTCATAAGATGGGAACTTCCCTAAACAATAGGACAGGGTTTTAGATGCTATTAACCAAAAAGGAAGATAAATGGTCACTTTAGATATCTTTCTGGGTAAAAAATGTTTTTCTTTATTAATTGTTTCAAAAAGGAAGTAAAGGAAGGTAGAGTTTAGCTCTTATTTTAAACACTTTCAGAAAATAGGTTGTTTTATTTTATTTACTTACAATTCTAATAGCTCATAATAATTGAAGACATTCTGTGTGGCAGACACTGTGCTACAAATGTTTTGGTCCCATTATCTCATTTATCTTCACAAAACCTATTAAATTGATGCTCCAATTCCTGTTCCCATTTTTCAGATGAGAAAACGGAGGTCTTGGCAGAGCAGGTATCTTGTCCAAGGCCTGACAGGAGTAAGTGGCAGAAGAGTAACTTGTACCAGAGGGTCTGACTCTGGAACCCATGATCTTAAACAAGATACTATATTTCATCAACGCCGCGACCTGTGTGCCAACCGAGTGCTCCTGACTCGATAGCCAGGAGCTTACTGAAAGGGCACCTGAGAGGATTGGGTGGGAGACGAGAAAAGGAAGAGACTAGAGATGAAAGCTGGGGACAGGAGGTCCACTCAGTGCTGATAGCAGACAGTGGCCTCGTTTTATAGCAAAAGAAGCTTTCCTTAGGTAGGGGGTTTTGGGAGCTTGAGGGAGCTTTTTATGGGGTGTGGGGAAGCAATCTGCCCGAAGTAAGACAAAACATAGCAAGCAGGAACTGTTAACAGGATGGCCTTCCACTCTGTAGCTTTCAAGGCCATTGGCTGTTTTCTCCTCAGCAGCCAACCTTCCAAGCTGTTCACCTGGGCCTGAGAGCCTGTCAGCTTGCTGGCTTTCAGGCTTAACCCTTACTGCAGACCTCTGGCTCTCCACACTTCTATATGTGAAATAGTTTTCTCTAGTTCAGAACAGTCTCTCTTAGGTCAGTTCTGTCTCTTTTGGTACATTCTCTGTGCTTTCTGTGTCTCTCTCTTCCTTGGTAGTTTTCAGGATGGCGTCACTGAATACGGGGGGGAACGTACATGCTGAGCGTTGTCCTCCTGACACCCTCTGCGTCCTCCCCGACTCCCAGCTCTTTGCCCGCTTGTCTTTTAGATTTGGCCTCTTCCTCTGAACTGCCTGGTGCAATAACCAGACCTGAACCCACCACTCCTGGCTCTGCATCACGCCCTTTGAGCGCAAATTTCCTATCCTGTAGCTTCTCCAAATCCCGGACACTGCATGCCCTGGTCCCCACAGCACCCCTCACCCTCTTAGAGACCCTGAGAGGGTCTCGTACATGTGCAGCCTGTGGGGAAAAGCAGTGCTGGTTTGGGCTTGTCTTTGCAAATGCCTTCCACTGTTCATTGTTCTACCTGCCATGGTCAAATTGGTGTATCTTGATATCATCCAGATGTTCTCAGATTCTCCCTCCATCTACTTTGGGTTTCTCTTGAATTTTCAATATTCTCTGGCATAAGACCCTTGGAGACAAGGGAACCAGAAAGCTACCTTCACATACTGTTTCCCCCTCATCTCACACCATTTCCCTGACATCGCATCCGCATCTAGACCTCTAGTCAATTTCTGTGTTCCTAGTTTGCCAGGCCTGCCTTTTGACCTTTAAATAGGAGATTTGGAAATTTAGAAAACCCTTTCCTTTTCACCTAAACCTGACTTTCAAGCCCATATCTTATGAGAAACTCAAAAAGTGAGCTTGCCAACTTTCAAGTACACGATAATTATTAGCTATAATTACTACACTGTACATTAGATCCCCACAACTTGTTAATCTTATAACTGGAAATTGTACCCATTTACCAATATCTGCCTATTTTTTCCACCCCCCTCCAGCCCCTGGTATCCACCATTCTACTCTGTTTCTATGAGTTTAGCTTTTTAACATTCTACATATAGGTGACATCATACAGTGTGTGTCTTTCTCTGTATAACTTACTTTACTTAACAAAATGCCCTCAAGGTTCATCCAAGTTGTGACATAAGGCGGGATGTCATTATTTCTCATCGCTGAATAATATTCCATTGTGTACATACCCCACTTCCATCATCAGCTGACAGACACTTGGGTTGTTTCCATATCTTGGCTATTATGAATAATGCTGCAATGAACATGGGAGTGCAGCTATCTCTTCGAGATACTAATTTCACTTATTTTGGATAAATACCCAGAAGTAGGTTTGCTGGGTCATATGGTGGTTCCATTTTTCATTTTTTGAGGAACCTTCACACTTTTTTCCATTATGGTGGGAGTTTACATTCTCACCACCAGTGCACAGGATTCCCTTTTCTCCACATCCTCACCAACACTTGTTATTTCTTGTCTTTTTGATGATGGTCATTCTAACAGGTGTGAAGTGATAGATCATTGTGGTTTTGATGTGCATTTTCCTGATGATTAGTGATGTTGAGCACCTTTTCATGGGCGTGTTGTCATTTGTGTTTTCTTTGGAAAAAAATGTCTATTCATTTCTGCTGCCCATTTTAATTGGATTGTTTGTCCTTTTGCTATTGAATTGTATGAATTCTTTATATATTTTGGGCATTAACCCTTTACCTGATATGCGATTTGCAAATATTTTCTTCCATTCCATAGGTTGCCTGTTCATTTTGTTGATGGTTTCCTTTGCTGTGCAGAAGTTTTTTTGTTTGATGTCATCCTACATGTTTATTTTTGCATTTGTTGTTTATGGACATGTTGTAACCCTTAAACTTATACAATGTTATATAGCTATTATATGTCAATAAACTTAGGGGGAAATAAATAAAACAAAAGAAGCAAAAAATGAAATTGTTTTGAGCACAGCCACAATCTACTTCCATGGATGGTAAACACTTGGTTTATTCTTAATAGAGGAAGGGCTATAGGTGACTTGACTTATGTGGGAGAATAAAAATATTCTGGCTACAAATTTCCAAAACAGTATCCTCATTGCACATTTTTGTTGTGTACTAAGCCCAAGCTATGTAGTTTTGGGCCCTCTCCATGTACACCATCCATTATATTGCCTGTTAAAGCAAGTTCACAAAAAAGAGAAGATATATGATTTTCTTAGCTTTTCCCTGCCATTAGAGGGAAGGGTTCTAAGGCAGACTGTCCAGAAATGAATTCTTCCAGATGTGTTCCCGAGGCAACCCATTAGGCATGTCTTCTTGAGTGACTGCTCATTCTGTCCTGACCAGGCTCTGCTGAACTCGAAGCAAGCTTGGGACACCCATTATTTGCCCACAGATGCCACCATATATTCTTATAAAGTTAATAAACACTAAGAATATTCAAAATGGCCCAATAGTGCAATTGAAACAGCACAAATTATTTGTTTGGAGAGGTTACTGCTCCACTCTAAGCATCAATTCTTTCTTCCATGAAACAGCTCTATTACAGGGTTTTTATGGGGATCACATGAGCTTCTGGGCACATAGGACATCTAGCAATCTGGCAGCTATGGGAGTCAAATGGATATGAATTCCATTTTGTTCATTACCAGCACTTTCAGCCTGAGCTTTTTGTAATTACTGGAAATTTGGGGGAAATGAAAGAATGGAGCTTGCCTTGTCTGTGAGATAATCAAGGTTTTCAACATACCTACTCTCTAAATCAGAACCCAAGTCAATAGGAAAGAACATCAAACCAGACATTTGGGGCACAGTTACTGGCATCTGTGGGGGTACAATTGAAAGCCATCAGACTCCCTTTCCTCTTTCCTCTGATACTGAGGCATCAACAGATGCACAGGAAATGCTGCAGGCTGAGGCTGAGGCCTAGCCAGGGCTGAGGTCTGGACTCAAGATCGAGGTTGCTTCATGTTGGGAAGGATGTGGCCACAGTCATGATAAGGGGTGTGTGTGCTTATTATTTTGGCTCCAATGATATTGTAAACTTCTATAGGTCATCATATCATGTCATCATATCTTCTGTGAAATTTACATTAGGGACCAAAAGGGAGCACAGAGAATTTTATGTTTCTTGTGGCTTCAGTTCTTCGCCTGTAATCTGACCTTGGACAAGGTTTGTTTTTATATTTTCATGTAAATATATGATTTTCAAAAGCCTGATCTTGTGTCTGTCAGAGCCCGTGTGTATATAAAAAGTTATATCTGGATACACTACCGTGAAAATGTGTGCTTCCTTTCTGCTATTAAAGTAAATATACTTTGTTGCTTCAATTTTATCTTCCAATTTCAACTATAAAATAAAAGGGTAGCAGTTTAAACAAAACTCAAAACTATCAAGAAATAATACATCAGTTGTTTTGTTTTTTTCTTTTTTGTTTTTTTAATCCCTCAACCAATCTCAGATAGGGGAACAAATTCACATTCCCAGAGTGAAGAGCAGATGAATATTTGTAGCCATACATCCTGCGTTCCCAGGCTGTGGGCTTCAAAAGAAGCCTGAGGAGGAGACAGGGGACCTGAAATAAGAGGAGAACAGAACCTTCCAAAGTGTTGGCAAGGAAACTGGGTGGCTCTGGGCCTGGTGCCCAGATCAGCCATTTCTGAGGTGGCTAATTGGTCAGCAACATATGGGAGATTTACCCATAACTATATGACACTGAAATAAGCAGTCACAAAAGACTTCCAGAACTGCTTCAGAAAGTGGCAAGAACGATGGGATAAGTGTGTTTGAAGTGAGGGGGAGTATCTTGAGGGGGATTAATGGCAATGTGTCTTTTATTGTAATAATTTTTTTTATTTAAACATTCACCTTATCTTTTGATCACACCTTGTAGTATAGTGCCTACATACCACATGAGGAATATTCAATAAACAATAGCTATTATTATTATATTCTTATCAGAATCTTAAATTATATTAATTTATTTTGATATAGAACTGAGCTCCTTGAGAGAATGGATAGATATTCAACTCTGCACATATAAACCAATTCTTTGTTTTTGATTGTTTAAGTAAATAAAAGTAGAGTCAAAGAAATCTGCTTACCCACAGACTGCTAAGTCCAATTCTACCACTTTCAGAAAATAACTACAGATATTTGGTAATTATTCTATAACTTTAACTTATAAATTAAAAAATAAATGCAACAGAACTACATTAGAATAGTATTGATCAGCATGTGATTAAAACAGCTAAATGTACCTTGAAGGTAGCCAGAAAGTGAATTTAGGAACTCCAGAAAGGGATAGATCAATTGTAATTTTGGAGGTGTGGATTTTAGTTGAGATTATGAAAGTGGCAGGCATTTCTCTAGTCTGAATCATTTAGTAAAAGCTGGGATTGTTTAGTGAAAAACACGTATTTATTGTTTTAAAGAACACCAAGAAGACAGAATTAGATTAATCATAAAATTGATTCATAAGGCAATATAATAATTTATATATAAGGCAATATTATCATAGATTTCTTTTATTGATTTTATTCCATTTATGTGTTGATAATTTACATAATAAGTCAGGAAATACCTGAGAATCATCATTCAACCCAAGAAAAAAAAGCATTAAAATAATCTATATACTCTTCTTTATTAAACTCATCAACTAGAAAAGTACAGAATTTAATGATAATCTCTCTGCACTGTCCAGTTTCCTGTTTTGTTACTGAAGTAACAGCACTACATCCTGTTCTGTTAGAGATGGGATCTTGGTAGCTTTGTGGAAAGTGAAATGAAACACACTAGATAAAATCTTCTTCCTACTCCCCAACTTGTTATACTCAGTTAGGGGCAAACATAACCCACTTATTTGACCATGTGCTTGATTTCTCCTCTTTGCTTCCCCAGATGGACTCTCCACTGCTCTTTGCCTTCCTATGTGCCTTACAAACCTCACCCTCATGGATCATGTTAAAGATCTTCCTCATCTGCTGTTTGGGAGCAGTTAAGGAAGCATCAGCAGGAGACTGGGAAGTGGGAGGAGGCTGAGGTCAGGGCTTCCTTCCTGACAGGTGGCCTTGGGTTGGCTGTATCTTCCCCCACTGGCCAATATAGTGCCATTTGTCCCATAGCCAGGAGGCTTATGTTCAGGAACCAAGAGGTGGTGATGAAATTGGCCATTCTCTCTCTTTTATTTTAAATTAATGTTTATTGGGGTGACATTGGTTAGTAAAGTTACATAGGTTTCAGGTGTACAGTTCTGTAATACATCATCTATATATCACATTGTGTGTTCACCACCCAGAGTCGTTCTCATTCTATCACCATATATTTGACCCCATTTACCCTTATCTACCTTCCCCCTTAAACTCTGGTAACCTCTAAACCAGCGGTTCTCAACCTGTGGGTTGCGACCCCTTTGGGGGTCAAACGACCCTTTCACAGGGGTCGCTGGGTACTCGTATGTGGGCATATCTGCATGTGGGCCTGGAGTTGGATAGAGGAACGGTGTCTCGGTTCCTAACACCATCAAAAATATGTGTTTTCCAATGGTCTTAGGCGACCCCTGTGAAAAGTTGAGAACCACTGTTCTAAACTATTGTCGATGACTATGAGCTTTTGTTTCTTTGTTTGTTTGTCTTGTTCCTTTGTTGCTTTCAGTTTTATATCCCACATATGAGTGAAATCATATGGTTCTCAACTTGTTCCATCTGACTTATGTGCTTAGCAGCCATTCTCTTATATATCAATTAACCCACTGGAGGAATTCCCCCCCCCCCAGGGTCCTAGATACGAGTACACAGGCTTGGATATTCTCATGCCCTAGGAGGGAGTGCTTTTGTCATGTGACACAGTCATGGTTCCTTTGAAATTCAGCTTCCATTGGCCAAAATTAGACAGAAATCAGAGAACAGAGATGCCCATTAGTGTAAGCTACAGGGGTTGACCTCTTGGGGCACAGAGCAGTGTGGAGCAAAGTGGAGAGTGGATCTGATCTGGAGGGGAAAACAGACGGTCAGCAGACTCCACACTTTTTGCCCGTCAGCATCCACTCTTGTCCTTTGACTGGGTGAGAAGTCCATGTCCCTAATTAGGGGACACATGGACTCCTAGTTGAAAGTCTGCCTTCTTCTCCACTCCAGAGAAAGCTCGCATGAGTCTGATTTTCTAGCAGCCCTCCGAGAAAGGTAGAGGATCATGTTCCCAGGCAGTAGCAGTGCCAGACAACCTTGCTGAAGGAAACCTTTAATGTGTGCAGCAGTGTGTGCAGTTGTGCTTGTGACACTCTCATTAACGTATCTGGACAAAGAAGCAAGGAGATCAGGAAAGTCACGGTACAGCATGAATAAGAAGACTGTTTTTGTCAGTCTGTAATAGTGGGTTGTCGGAAAAGTCATGATGCATTTTTTCTATGTTTTTAAAAGGTCATTTACTTATATAAAGAACAAAGATCAATCAGTGATATATTGCTCGTTTTGTTCGATAACCTTTTGCCATCTTTCAGTGAGCTTCATAATTCCTCGTTCACAGAAAAACCTGTCTTTATTTGCAAAAACTGAACAAGGTGCTGATTTACAGCCTCATCTGAATTGAACATTATACCACTCAAAGAGTTTTGAAGAGAGCAAAACAAGTGGAAGTCTGATGGTGCAAGGTCAGAAGAGTATGGTGGGTGTGGCAACACATCCCATCCAGGCTCCAATGATTTTTGACAGGTGATCAAACTCGCGTGTGATCTCGTGTTGTTGCGATGGAACACAACTCTTCTACAATTAACAAGCTCTGGACATTTCTGAATGATGGATTCATTCAAACTGTCCAATTAATGACAGTACACATTCGAATTGATTGTTTGGTTCCTTGGTAGGAGCTCAAAAAAATACGACACCTTTAAAATCCCACCACACTGAGAGCATAACCTTTCTCTGATGAATATCTGCTTTCAATGTCGTTTGAGGCAAATCATCACATCGGGACCAAGACCATTTGCACACCACATTGTTGTCAACAATCCACTTCTCGTCACCAGTTATCAGTCGCATCAAAAAAGGATCATTTTCCTCATGTTAAATTAGCATATTGCAGATATTTATACACACCGTCAAATGAACTTTGAGTTCATGCAGAACCCAAATATCAAGCTTGCTTATATATCCCAGCTTCTTCATGTGGTCGTGAATGCTTGAATGATGGATGTTCAATGTTTCTGCAATCTCTCATGTTTTGTAATGTGGGTTTGACTTGATCAATGCCTTTATTTTGTTGTCATCAACCTCAGTGGGCCTCCCTGACTGAGGAGTGTCATTGAGATCAAAATCACCATCACGGAATTTCGTGAGCCATTGTTGGCACTGACTTTCTTGTAGAGCATTGTCACTGTGAACTTTATGCAACTTTTCACAAGCTTGACGTGCATTCTTCCCTTTATGGAAGTAAAACAGTAAAATATGGCAAAAATGCACAGTTTGACTCCTGGGTAACGCTTTCCCCACAGTACTAGTATTTTCACTATGAAAATTGTGATTTTTGAAGATTTTCTTAGATTTTATTCAGTGTTAATTAGATAATATATTTTTGCTTCTATTACCCAGAGTGATTGTGTCTCACCCACTTCAGGTATGAAAGAAAATAAGGTGAGCCAAAATTATCAGGATAGTTTGGGCATCCATCTATACAAAATTCTCCACTCATTAGGTAATGTGAGCACCTCAATAATAATTAAAATATTCATCTCACTTCACTAGACATTAATTGAGCCCCTACTACATTTAGTACTATACATTCTAACTAGATGCCAGTGTTTCTATGAATCAGCAATATGAACCACCATTTAATTGTCAAATGTTTACTTAGTTTGGGCTGGTTTGCCTCTGGCCAGTTTGCCTTTGCTGTGTGTAGCAATGTGCCCTTTGTAACGCTCACCCTAGCCCAAAGGAGAAAGGCAGGAGAAGTAATCGACTCCAAGCATGGACTTGTTTTCCCCCAAGGGCTTGTTTGCTCCATGCACAAGGCCACGGTCCTCCCCAGCTATGTGTAAGTCAAAGCCACTATGGAATCATGGTTGAAAACTTAGATTTAAATTGGTATCAGATGACTACTCATGAGAGTTTCCTCATATTCAGCTAATCTCTATCTAACTAAACTGTACTAGGCAGCCATACGATGACAGGTGTGGTGCCATGTCCTGGACATTCCAAGGTGTGATGTGTGTGTGTTCCTGTATGCATATGTGTGCTAGTTGCTATTTTGTTCTCTTATCAGCTAACATGTACTGAGCTCTCACAATGTGCCAAGCACTGTGCCAAATCCTAATATGCATCATCCCAAGAACCTTTACAACAGCCCATGGGGTAACTGAGAAGACCTTTATTTTATGGGGAGGAACTGGACTAGAGAAGCTATAGGCCTTGCCACACAGTTAGTATCAGAACCCAGGTGAGACCTGGGTGTGTCTGACGCAAGAGGCCTAGGTCTTAAGCACTTAGCTGCACCACACGTGTAGCCAGATAGTTGCTGAACTATTACAGAATCAGAAAGCATAAGAGCTTTTTGAGAAAAGAAATCTAAGAATCATTCATCCTCCACTCTGTGTACCAGAGCAAATCTACTTCCATGTTTTATGTAAGACTGCATTTGAAAAAAGCAAAGATCATGTTTATTTGTCATGACAAAGCAACAACAATAACAAATTGTGAACCATGAGTTGAGCTATATATAACCAGAATTCATGAGAAATGTATAGCCATGAGATGTATTTAAGGTGAGGATTGTCATTTCACCAGTATATGGCAACCCAGTAGCAGAAAAGGGTTCTATTGAGGCCACCTCTCACCTTGACAAAGTAGGTGAGATTTGTAATTTCTGCTGTGCACAATACCTAGCTGAGAGATGTCAATCAAATACTTATTGTTAAATGAATGGAATCTTAAGCCAGAAAATGACCTACTCCTCAAGCTCCAAAGTACACTGTGATTTGGACTCAATAAGTAGCATTGTTTATAAGTTTGGTGCAAAATCAAATATCCCCACTACAGGATATGCATTTGATGTATTATCATGTCACTCTGCCCTTAAATCATGCTGTTTTGTTACATTTTAACCCCTAGGAAAATGAACAGCATTTAATCTAATAACCATTTTTTTCAAAGGAGATAGGTAGATCAAAAAAAACTGTAATGCAAATTGCCTAGTAAAAAACAAGTCACAGAAATAATGCAGTGTATATATCTTGGCAGAAGATAAAATAGAATGAGTGGGGTTTGACCCAGATGAGTAAACATGGGCCAGGAGAGAGCCTGCTGGGACAAAAGGAGATCACAGAAAAGATGAGGCTGACCCTTACTTATTTATTCAAAGCTTCCTCTTTGAAAAAAAATATAGAATTCGGAAACTCCACCTAGAGTCACACACATGAAAACTGTACAAAAGAATACAGGTGCTAACTGTGGTTTCTCAGTTCATACTAGTGAATGAGGGGTCAATGAACATTTATGGAGTGAGATGGGTCTAATGTTTGCTACTGTGCACCTCCCATAAGGCACAATAGTAGGTGGCCGAGTCTTGTTTCCCTACACTGTGAATGGTGAGGGTAGACGTAGAAGTTTCGGCTATTTTGTCTACCTCAAATTTACCTGATAGGATGCCTGATTCCATCTTCACAGTGTTGTCAGGTGAAATGTGCAACAAGTACCGCATGGCTTGACCAGGTCTTTCTTGATACTAATACACAGACATCTCCGAGATGGTTACACCAGATACTACACATCTGAGGTGCGCTGTTTTGACAGCTTTTTGGTCCTGGAAGGTTGGGGTTGCTCGAGGTGGCCTGCACCATACACACACACTGGGGAAGAAAGGGAAGGAAGAGAGTAAATGAGCAAACATTTATAATTTGTTAAAAATTACAAAATTAGAGAATATCTGTCACAGGGAATTGGGGGAGGAAAAGAACTTACAAGTCCCAAAGACTGCCAGAATTAAGGTTTGGAACAGTGACAACATATCTGCACAGATGGCACTCTCCTCCAGGGCAACTAGGACCTCTGCTGAGAAGCTATAGAGCACTGTTGTCTTGGCTGAGTCAACCACGTCAAATTTCCCATGGAGGCTGGTGAACAGGGCTCTCATATCTCATTGTGGAGGGGTGTCCTCACCACCTGTCAGCCCAGGCACCCTATGTGACAACAATAGTGAAAGGTCCTCCACCTTAGACCAGACCACATGGTATAGACGTCCACCCTTGGACTCTGAGATGACTCATTTTCCCAAACAGTATTCAGTAAGCTCCCATTAGGTGCAAGGTATTATTCTTAGTTCTTTGGGTGTAATAAAGATGCAATGATATGACACCTAACCGTGATGAGCTGTCACATGGAGAGATGCTGTGATCTTGGTCCTCTCTCTTTTCTCCCACTGCCTTTCACAAGGGAAATCCTTAATAACCCCAGTGAGTTGTCAAGATAGAGCTGGTGGGAAGAACAGAGGGTGGTCTGGGCTGTGTTATACATCGTTGGGCCCACAAAGGACCTCTGCAACCAGCTAGAGAGATTTTGGTTCTGCTTGCATTTGTTCAGCTACAGCTACCACACACTGTACAACATAGCGTGGTGCTGGCCGCCTTCAGGAGTCTGAATACTCTATTCCAGAAGCAATTCTGTTTAAGGGTCAGGTTTATGTCCTCTCCCTTAGCTAACTGAATAATACATCTCTACAAAACCCCACCCTTTCCAGTGTGGAACAGGGTTTCCTCGTTCTGGATCCCTGAGTTTCTTTTTTGTCTGTTTTTCTTTCTCTAATCCAAGATATTTAATCTGTTGTAAGGTATTTTTACAGATTACTCTTCCCCAAATCATCAAAAGTGGCTGTTTTCCAAATTTCTCTTCTCACTTTACCTGCTTTGCCCAAGTGATCTCTTCCCCATTCTTGGCTTTAATTGTCCTGCAGGTGAGGGGGAAAGGGATAATAGGAAACTACAGATTCATGTCCATTCCACAGTTTTCTCCTGAGCTGTATACACACATATCCAGCTGACTAATGGGCATCTTCAAGTATGTCTGACACAGGAGCTCAAATTGACTTCATACATAGCCCAGGGTGAAACCATTCCCTACCTCCAACGTATCTCTTCTTCCTTTCTCATTGCTGTCTACTTTGCCCAAGCCAGGAACCTGAGTGTCATCCTCAATTCTCCCCTCTAACTCCGTCATCACATTTCAATTCCTGTGGATTCTGCCAACTAAATATGTCTTGTCTCTACCACCACCTCAACAGCACTCATCTCTATGCCGCTAATCTTGGCCACTCTTACCAACCTCCCCAAGATAACAGGATTGATCTGATCCAGACAGGTCCCTGCTTAAAATTCTTTACCCTGCTCTACCCTTTGACTGAGACTAGTCTTCAGCTCTTAGGCTACAAGGCTCCCTGTGATGTGGCCACTGCTTCCCTGCCTTTCCCATCTTCAGCCACTTCCATGATCTTGTCTTACAAACTAACGTGTGATTTTTCTTCTAGACTTCAGTGCATTTCATTTTTTTCTGGTTAGCTCCTGTTCATCATTTTAGGCTCAGCTCAGGCACTGTCTCCCCAAGTAAGCTTCCCTTAACCAAGAAAGCAGGGATGGACGCGTCCTCAGTTACTTTCTAGCAATGCCACCTTGTGCTTCCCTCTCTCCTAGCATTTCCTGCCCAAGCTATGGCTTATTTACTAATCGTTCTCACACTAGACACTGGTAAGTTTCCTAGGGTGGTGAGACCATGCCTTATCTCTGTGCTCCCGGGTGTTTGCTGAATGGATGTAACAGTAAAGGAGTGAGTGGGTGAATGGACATTGAAGTATTTCTTTTCAGTGTGATGGAAATGAAGCACCATGTTTTCAAATATAATTTTTAAAGCGTTGTCAAGTAATGGACACTTACTGAATGCCTATAATGAGTTAAGCACTTTATCATCATTATTATATTTGGCTCCATAAATTCAGTTTATTTAACTCTATAAATAATCCTCACGGGCCCTTGGAGAAGCAGATGCAATGCCTGTGTTCTTTGTATCTCTCCCCTTCAGTTTTCTCATATCTAATGAGAATAAAATCAGAACCTACTGTATTGGGTTGTTGTGAAGAATAAATAAGTTAGCCCAAGTAGAGTGCTTAGAACATTGCCTGGCAAACTGCAAGCTCACAAAAATGAAAGCAATTACTCTTATTCATTGTCATACTGCCCTCAGTTAACATGCCCTTAGAGGCTGAATCCCTCCTTTAGAGAAACAGACTAGCTGGAATCCTTCCAAAAGCAAGTGACAGTGAGAATGAAATGATTTGGGATCATTTCTTAGAACTGAAAGATTAAGAATCCACCTGAAGATGAGATCACTTGAGAAAGATATACTCTTAGTCTCTAGATATTTCTCTGGAGGATTTTCAGCAGAAAAGAGCTAATCTGGAACCCAGAGATTGAAATTGAAATCAAGTGGTATAATTCAAAGTGTGATAAATTTTTGGCACTGTTGTTTTCTGTTTTGGAGATGAGAAAACTGACACCTAAAAGAGTTAAGACCTTGCTCAAGGTCAAAGAGCTCATAAAGCACAAAGCAGGCTTTAGTGAAGGGTGAAGATTGGGGTTTAAGGTTCACAGCAGAGGCATGGTCTGGGCTCCACTTGGGAAATGTGAACAATGTTCCATAAGGAAGTGAGCGAGAAGCTTCTTCTTCCTGTTGGTCTCACCCCTTTTCACAGGTTCACAGAACTCACTCACCTGTGCAGTCAGTCACTGAGATGGTTTCAAGAAGAAGACAGTGTTCAGTTTTAGATGGAGAAGATGAAACAAAGAGCAAATAGAGCAACATGAAAACAGAGCAAAATAAATTTCAGCCTCTTCTACCCCGACTCCTTCTCACACACATACTGGGAGATCTTAGCCTTGACCTAGGCCTTCAGTAGGTGTGTGTGGTGGTGGTGGTGGTGGTGGTGGTGGTGGTGGTGGTGGTGGTGTGTGTGTGTGTGTGTGTGTGTGTGTGTGTCTGTGTGTCTGTGTGGTGGGGGTGTTGGGCTTTCTCAGAAGCAAGGCATGGCTTAATCATAAATCTCTAACTGCAAAAACAGAAGCTCAGGGGGGTAGATGATAAGTTAAGGAAACTGAGGGCTGATTTCCTATAGAATCATTTAGATTTTACTTTCATTAATCACCTTATTGAAGTTAGTAAGCTGTATATAAGCTTCAAATTTTCAAGTAAAAAGGCATTTAAATTCAGCTTGGATCTCAAAGAGCTTTTTCCTTCTCCCCATGTAACAGCAGAGGGGTTTCCTGTTTGGGGTTGGAAGATCAATAACACAAATTTTCTTTTCAATTTTCTTTTCTTTTTAAAGAAATTGACAGGCTTTATAAGAAAGTACAGAATGTTGTGATATCTGATTTGTTTGCTTTTGCTTTTATACAGAAATCATCGTCACATAATTTTACAGTTAAACCACCTCATTTTGCAGAAGAGAGAACAGATGTCCAGGACAGCTGGAGTCCACCCAGTGCCACGGTGGGGTGGCATTCAAAGAGAAGCGGAAGGCGGAGGGCCGAGTCCCGATCCAGGGCCGATGGCAGCACACTGCCATGAGGATTCTTCTATCCCAACGTGAATTTGAGCACCACGCATGTCAAGGGATGCGGGCACTGAGAAGAAGGCAGTACTGTTTACTGGGCTTCCAATGGCTGGCTCCTGCGTTGCAAAATGATAATATAACAATGGCCAGGCAACAACTTAGAAACTGGAACCAGGAGTTGATTTCCAGTCTCAGCTTTCAACCATTTTGTGGTGAATCTCCAGAAAGTCCTTCACCCTCGAAATTATTGGCACCCTGTTTTCTTTGTGCATTCTTCAGGGTGATGGTCAGATTGTCAGTCTATAACAGTGCTGTCCAACAGAAGTAAATGTGGGTCACAAAATCCCGCCTCAAATTTAAAAATTTCTAGCTGCCGTATAACAAAAAGGAACAGGTAAAGCTAATTTTAGAACTATTCCCACCGCACATCGGATTGAACATGGCCGGATGGAGGAGCCTCTGGGGGCCTTGTCCTCCTGGTGGTCCTATCAGTGGATGTAGCTGACGCTGGTTCTGGCCACACACTGCAGGATGGCAGGGCTGCCCGCAATTGCCACAAGAGGCCGGGAGCTCCGGCATGACCAGAAGGGCCACCCACGAGGGGACAGCAGAGCGGCAGGGGCGGCCAGTAAGCTCATAGTCTCCCTGCACAGCCTGCACCAGGGAAAGGGGACTTACCTGGAAACAGGAGGGCTAGGTGTCCCAGCATGGCTCTGCGTCCT
>NW_017732326.1:604953-607823 GCF_001890085.2 Hipposideros armiger | reverse complement strand
ACAGTTCCCAGGGGAAGACAATTGTAACAACAGCCCCCCTGCAAGCTGACTTAGAAAAATATAAAACCCCAGCACTCCTTCTCATCGGTGCAGTTGTCCCCCATTGGACTCTGCCCTGGCACAACTCCTGCCAGTATCTCTCTTACCCCTCTTGTCTCCGCAGCTCTCCCTCTCAGACTGCCCTGACAAAACTTCTGCCAGTTCCATACAGAACTCTCACTCTCCCTTTTAACTTTCAATAAATCTTTTCTCTGGATTGGGGGTGCACAGTGCTCAGGAGCAATGGAGCACTGTTCCCAAGGGATATTTTGGGAAGAGTGAGTTTTATAGAGCCTTATAAGAGGCAACTGTGGAAACGGCAGTATTGACTGGGAGGTTTGGGGGATTTCCTTATAATGCTAGCATGTTAATCAGGGAATAAAAGAGTATTTGGCTTCAGATGATTGGCTGGCTGCATATCTTACCTTATTTAGAACAAGGAAATTATTACAGATTCTTAGTAGTTGGCCACGGTGTATGCGGGCTACATACACTGCATTTCTAGTCCAGCACACCATTCACAGGACACGACACTTATCTAAGTTTCAGTTTGCTGACCTGGCACCCCAGGCAGGAGCAGCTCCATCTTGGGCCTAGAAATTTATTTCAACAGGTGACATTTGTTTTCCTCTCCTCTGCTTCTCTTCCAATGTAATGTGTCTGTGCTCCTCTCTAGATAGCCTGAATGGTTATGTTCATCTAAAAGAGACACACGTTCCAAAAACCGAAAATAATAAGGAAAAACTCTTGGGCAGGGTAGCCAGGCTGTGGGAAAGATGTAAGAAACTTTGTCTTCATTGGCTAAGGTAAACTTTTGTCTGTTGGTTTTTTGTTCCATCACTTGAGAGACTGCATGTGGGGTGATGGTTAGCTTAGGGTTAAGATAATTCATGGTTAGGGGTTGAGAGAATTCCCCCCTTTGTCTTATTCCTTGCAGGGGAGATATGAGATGATGTTGCTTTCTGTCTGTTTGCCTGCATCAGCAGATGAAGTAAAGAAGTAACTAAGTTACATCAGGATGATGTGACAAGCACATTGCTAAGCTTTGGAAGGCCTTGGGCCGATGGTCCCAGGTGAGAACAGTAGGTATTGTTTTCAGCAGCCAGATAGGCAACATTCTTAATATTAACTGTGGAACCCTCCCAGAACTGGCTATTCCTTGAGAGGGGAGGCAGGAACAACCACAAAAAATTAGCTCTGGGATGCATCTAAAGGATATATAAAACAGACCTCAGGTAGCACAAGGAATTATCATTTTTTGCTGTTGGATTTCTGTTGGATTATTGTTAGATTGCTGTTGGAATGTTGTTTCAAGGTATTTATCTTTCAGGGCCGGCTGAGTGGTTCAGTTGGTTAAAAGTGTGAGCTCTGAGCAACAGGGTTGCCAGTTCGATTCCCACATGGGCCAGTGAGCTGCGCTCGAGCTGATCTGCCACTAAGCTGCCAACAGGTGGCAGGATGGCTCAGCTGGTGAGAACATGTGCTACTAACAACAAGGTTGTCTGTTTGACTCCTGCATGGGATGGTGGGCTACACCCACCCGCAACTAAGATTGAACATAGTACCTTGAGCTGAGCGGCCACAAACTACCAACGGGCGGCTCATAGGTGATTGGAGCTAAGCTAGCCACACCCTCCACAACTAAGATTGAAGGACAACTTGGCTGTTTCCCTTTCCCAATTCCCCAACACTGTTCCCCCTCTCCAATTCCCCAATAAAATCTTTATAAAAAAAAAGTTGAGATAATAATATCCACTTTATACATGAAAAAAAAGAGATTGCTCTTTCAGAAGATTGCTGTTGGATTGCTCTTTCAAGAGATTGCTGTTTCAGAAGATTTGCTGTTTCAGTATGCTTTTCAGGACTGGATTATTTCAGAATAAGATTGAAATTTGCCTCAATGGACAGTAAATAATTCTTTTTTTTTTTTTTTGGTGAGTTGTTCTAGCATCATTCTAGCATCTTTGGGAACTTGTGTAAGCTTACAGATTACAACATCAGAAGATACCTTGGCTGAACTGGACCTGGTGAGGTCTGGCTGGTTGCCAACCTCTCCAGCATTATTCCCCTGGGAATTTATATACAGCTTGCAACTTGCAGCATCAGGAGACGCTCTGACTTCCAGCTGTGGACCTGGTGAGGTCTGGCTCATTCCCAACCTCCCCAGTGTTGTTCCTCACGGTTTTGGTGAGCTTTTGACATATACTGTTATTAGTTAACATCTAATAGAATTTACTACTGTATTTGGATACTCCTTATTGATTTCATTTGTGTATTTAGCCAAATTGATTTTATAGCCCAGTTTTAACTGTCTTCACCTTTTGTAGTTGTCTTTCTTTTGATTGTCTTGATTGCCTCTGTCTCTTGCTATTGTATGCTGCTAACTCAACTGATTGGATATTGCTACCTAAATTGATTGAATATTGCATAATAAATTCCAGCATGTGCTCCTTCCCCCGCCCCCCTCCCTCCCCCACAACATTACACAGGGCTTTTCCTCTCAGCTCTCGTGTGGAGTTTGCAGGGTTCTGACCGAGGAAGCAGCTCTTTATGTGGAGTTTGCAGGGTTCTGAATGAGGAAGCAGCTCTTCGCCTCATCCCCTGTCGTTATGCTGCTACCACGAATGAAACCGCTCTGATGAAACCAGACTCAGCTAGACTGGGAAGCGTGGGTGGGTGAGAGCGGATCAGACTCAGGCACATGAGTGTGTAAAGATCCAAATTCTGAAGTTTGGACTTTTTAAATTTAACTTCTGGGACTCTGGCATACCTTATCAAACCTGGAACAGCAGTATTCTGGCCATCATAGAATCTGAGAACTAATCTAATCT
>NW_017732326.1:598316-602848 GCF_001890085.2 Hipposideros armiger | reverse complement strand
GGAGGTTGTAAGTGTAAAGAAAGTTGGTATGAAAATGGATGTAACATGAAGACTCATTGTATAGATTTCAGTAGTTAATTCACTTAGCAACCAAAAGATTCCAATTCCTTCCATTTATACGTTATGTGCAACCCCTGTGACTTCTTCCATGGTCTTTCTTGCAAATGTGACCACACTGAATGTCCTCTAAGATTTGCACAAAGTGAAAGATTAATCAACCAGCAAACAGTTACTGAGCAAAATATGTCCTCTTAAAACATGTTTTGATGTAATAAACTGAAGTGCCATGAGCACGACTAAACAAAAAAATCTACATTATCAAGATTATACATATAGATGGGTCTGATGGAATTCTTTGAATTCACCTCACTAATCATTTTTGTCCAAGTTTTACAAATTAAGAATACTTATGCAAAACCAAATGGATTCTCTCAGCAAATCAGTAGAAAAGCAAAAGTGTCCACTCCCTTTCCTCAAGTATGGGGAGCCCTGGTCTGAAGGTGACTCTCTAAGAACTGGCTCCACTGCCATTTCTCATCAATGGGTCCAGACAGGGCAAACTGCATCCAAGGGGTGGGAAGAATCAGACTCTTGTTTCTGGAAATCAAAAGAACTAAATAGGAGCCAGCCTGCTGTCTTACAAGCACAAGACTGTTAATCCCCTTACCATGGATATAACAGCACATTGTTCCTTTTTAGACCACAGGACTTATCTTTGAATAACTAGGCAGAGGAAGAAATCCAATCCAGGCCCTACGTTATTTAACTCAGAGAATACTATGCCTGAATTCGACTTCAATCTCTCTTGCTTAAAATTATAAATTATTCTAAAAACACATTATTCGAGTAAACTTGAGAAAGAGTCTAAATTTTAATTGTAGATGATAGTTTCCTTAGAAACTACTTTCAACACTGTAATTAATATCCCTGCGACTTGCCACTAGTAGATAAATAAGTTCTAGAGATCTAATACACAGGATAGTGAATTTGGATGACACTGAATTGTAAACATCAAACTTGCTAACAGACTAGGTCTTAAGTATTCCCACCACAAAAAAAGAAATGGCAATTATGTGACATGATGGGGTTGTTAGCTAATGCCATAATGGCAATCATTACAATACATAAATGTATCAAGTCAGAATACTGTACACCTTCAACTTACACACTGTTATACGTCAACTATATTTCAATTTTTAAAAATCCCTGTGAAACACAGTATTTTAATAAAGGTGGCCGAAACTTACTGTAAAAAATAAATAAATAAACAAATAAACCCCAAGTTATATGTAGTGTGTTATATATTCACACTTTGCTAAGGATTCACAGAAACTTAAAAACTTACAGATGAAAGGGGAACCCTTTCTTCTAGAAGCCTCATTGTTTCTCATTTTAAAGATGAGAAAACAGCCCCCAGAACACAGATGACATTAACATTCCAGGACCGTGAGCAGCTGAGGCCGGATTAGAACACCCATGCCCTCCTCTCTAGTGTGTGCACCTTACATGGAGTGAACCTGTCATGTCAAATTNGCATGACCAGAAGGGCCACCCACGAGGGGACAGCAGAGCGGCAGAGGCGGCCAGTAAGCTCATAGTCTCCCTGCACAGCCTGCACCAGGGAAAGGGGACTTACCTGGAAACAGGAGGGCTAGGTGTCCCAGCATGGCTCTGCGTCCTTCAGGTGCAGAGAAGCCCAGGGGGACCTGCGGCTTCAGTTGTTGGGAAGAGGCTCACCTTGGTGGGTGGTGGAGGCCAGGTTAAGGTCAGAGCCACTGCTTCTTGGTGGCACAAGGAGATAACTGGGGAGAGAGGGTGAGAGGGGACCGAGAAAGTGGAGGCAGGAATCTGACCACAGGTGGCGGGAGTGATCATCAATGGCGAGAGTGCTGAGAAATGCTTGAAGGATGTTGGTGGAATAATAACAGTAATAGTAGCCATCCTTGACAGGACATTCACTACACTTTAGCACTTTGCTAACTGGTTTATGCTCACTGTTCTATTACATTTTGAAAATAATCCTGTGGGATAAATGTTATCCTCAGTTTAGAAATGGGGAAAGCAGGGCTGATAGTTGAAATCACTTCCAAGACTGCACACCTCAGGGGACCTAGGTGGGGGTATGAAACTAGGTCTGGCTGGACACAAATCTCGTGCTTCCTGTAGCCACTTGATACTAATACAAGGAGCGAGCTGCTGGGAGGGGAGAACAGTCATGCAAACACAATTCCTGCCAAAAACACATACCCACCTCCTGAGCCAGCAGTGAGGCATTTGGCCCAAGGGTCCTAGCAGAAGGAGACTTCAAATGCCCTAAGTTAACATGATATCTGTGTAGTCTTGGGCAATTTATTTCACCTCCTTTTCCTCGACTGTAAAAAGGGACTTCATGAGATTGTATGGACAGTAAGAGGATACGGTGAGCAAAGCATGTAGCCCAGTCTGAGATGCATAGAATATGTCCAGGAAATGCAGGGGGAACCTGGACAGGCTGCAGTAGTTGACTCCTGGGGTCCACATAAAGTATAAATTATAGGGGTTAATACAGTTTTGGAGAATCAAGTGTGTGTGTGTGTGTGTGTGTGTGTGTGTGTGTGTGTACAAAAGAAGAAGCCTAAGTTGAACCAAGGGTAGCAAGGTGGTAGGACCTGGTCATCCTGTTCCAACATTTCCTCAGAAATAGTAAAGAAAGAGCATTGTAAAGGATCACCTGAGAAATGCATCTGAAATGAAGCTTTGAGAAATAGACACAGCCTTGACTTTCAACTGAACTGAAAGTTCCTTTTCAGTTATGCTATTTATACCTGGGGATAGTTATGCTAATTAGTTATGCTAATTATATGCAGATAGCCTGGAGGAGCAGGCAGTGGGAATGGCCAAGAAAGGGGGTTTGCACTGGGGAAGGAAGTTGTGGGTCTTTTCAGCAAGGACCACCAGACCCTGCTCTTGAACTCCTGCTCTATAGAAAAAACTGAAAATTTGACATGCTCAGCTATAACCAAGATTCAAGTCTCAAGTGTCCCAAAATGCAGGCTTTTGGGGGGTCCCAAGTTGGTGAGGCATTGGCCAAATAAAAAGCTAATCGAGTACTTCACTAAAAAAAAAATCTGGGGCTTCCATTTATACCTTCTGCAGGTGCCTCGGCAACTGTGGTAAATGTTAAGTGGAAAAGTAAATGACAACTGTGGTGACATCTGCCTAGCAAAACAGGTAGAAAAAGCCTCAATACAGACAATGAACAATTGAATGGGGAGAAATTGTGTGAACTGTTTTCTTTCTATTTATTTTGTAGATTTTCACCAATAAGAAAATATTACTTTGGGGACAAACTCCACAACCATCTATTGATTTATGAAAATAAATATTTCATCTTGTCAGCAATAAAATCTGTGTTTCTCTCAATCGTTATTACAGTTCACCCTTAAACAAGAGTTTAAACTGCATCAATCTACTTATATTTGGATTTTTTTCAATAAATACCGTAAATGTATTTTCTTTTCCTCATGATTTTCTTAATAAAATTTTCTTTTCTCTAGCTTACTTTATTATAAGAATACAGGATATAATACATATAATGTACAAAATACGTGTTAATCGGTTGTTTATGTTATTGGTAAGGCTTCCAGTCAACAGTAGGATATTAGTAATATTTTGGGGGAATCAATAGTTACATATAGATTTTGACAGCAAGGGAGGTCAGCACCCTTGTCAGCATTAGTCAAGAGTCAACTATATAACCATTTTTAGTCAATTATTGCTCAACTTAAAGGGTCAAACAACTGTAGGCAATAACTAAACATAGATTTTAATAAGGTCTGCAAGACACTTTTTTCAGTATGTCAAATGACAAAACTAAAATAACTTAGTAATGAGGGATGAGACAAGTAAAGAGTTAATGAGAGTGGGCTTGTGAGCTGGCAGGATGGGACGGACAAAGAGTTAACAGGAGCGAGCTTGTGGGCTAATAGGAGCAAGCTTAAACATTAACCACTTGGCTCCGACTCCCCCCAGCTAGCACTACAAGATGACAAGCACCTTACATCCATCATAGGTAGAAACAGAACAGTTCCCAATGGCAATGGCAACCCCCTGCAAGCTGACATCCATCATAGATGGGAACAGTACAGTTCCCAGGGGAAGACAATTGTAACAACAGCCCCCCTGCAAGCTGACTTAGAAAAATATAAAACCCCAGCACTCCTTCTCATCGGTGCAGTTGTCCCCCATTGGACTCTGCCCTGGCACAACTCCTGCCAGTATCTCTCTTACCCCTCTTGTCTCCGCAGCTCTCCCTCTCAGACTGCCCTGACAAAACTTCTGCCAGTTCCATACAGAACTCTCACTCTCCCTTTTAACTTTCAATAAATCTTTTCTCTGGATTGGGGGTGCACAGTGCTCAGGAGCAATGGAGCACTGTTCCCAAGGGATATTTTGGGAAGAGTGAGTTTTATAGAGCCTTATAAGAGGCAACTGTGGAAACGGCAGTATTGACTGGGAGGTTTGGGGGATTTCCTTATAATGCTAGCATGTTA
>NW_017732326.1:592120-593465 GCF_001890085.2 Hipposideros armiger | reverse complement strand
AAAACAATAAAAGACTATGAGCCACACACTAGTATTCTCAGTCAACAGGTGATGGAAGTCAAGCTATTGGGCATTCCTCACAGAGGACTCCTTTAAAAAGATGAGCAAGCCCAAGATTTATCGGGCTTGAGGGTACTTCTTATTTTAACATTTTGCCACATTTTTTGCATTTTCAGGAAGAAACTCTTGAAGACGTAGTTGAAGCTCTTTGGTATACATTCCCAAGCCTGTCTTTCCTCTTCTCTCTCCATCATGTACAATAACAACAAAACATATGAAATACTTAGTGTCAAATGACAAAACTAAAACACTTTAGTAATGACTTTGAAGTCCTTTATTCAAAAACAGACAATCCAATGATTGGGGGAGTACATGCCTCACAGCCGTGGAGCACGTATCCCAGGGATTTGGGGCAAGAGTGAGTTTTACAGAGCATTAGAAGAGGCAGTGTGAGAACAGGGCAGGGGTGCATGAGGTTGCAGAGCTGACCTTTTTTTAGAAAGATCAAGGAACAAGCAAATAAGGATAGGGCCCCGAGTAGACTTGGCATTTGGGGTTTGCCGACTGAATATCTTGTGATACTCATGATGCTGAGCATTTATAGGAAAGCACAAATTCAGTTTGCTGACGTGGCACCCTGGGCAGTAGTGGCTCCTTCTTGGCCCTAGAAATTTATTTCAACACTAGGACTGGTTCTAACAACAACAACCACAACTGTATAGATATATGATCTTTTAAGGGGAAATCATACAAGTTTACTAAGAAACATAAAATAAAATCTGAATAAATAAGAAGGTGCACCATATACATGGGGGGACAGGTTTGAAATGGTAAAGCTACTAAGGGTGAAACACTTAAAGCTTTCTGTTTGAGATTGCAATTAAGATAAGGACACTAGTTATCTTTACTTTTATTAAAACTGGATGTCTTAGCCTATATATTAAGGAAAGGAAAATAAATAAAAGTTAGAAGTATTATAAAGAAAGAAAGAAATCTGCCTTTAATTACAGATTCTATAATTGTAAATACAGATATTAGATAAGAATCAATGGATTAAGTTAAAATTAATAAGAGAGTTGGGCCAGATTGCTGGATGCAGCACACATATACCCTCACACAATCAATTGCAATTCTCTATACTAGTAACAAATGAGATTTCAAAACATGAAATTTAAAATTATTGCAAACCTATTTCCCTTGATAGCCATGGCCGGTTACCACAACGTGGCCAGACCCACACCCACATCCCCACCCCCATTCAGTTTAGTGTTTATCTGGATTAATTTTATACCCTTAAACACAGCCCAACGTGGGAGCCAGAACGTTCTCCTATATAAATTTTCAA
>NW_017732326.1:590882-591867 GCF_001890085.2 Hipposideros armiger | reverse complement strand
AGGGTGCGAGCAAGTTCATTAACCTGCCGGGCTGAGCCCACAAGTGGTGTCAGCCCCAACTAAGGAAAGGGTCTAGTGTTTTATAGGGCGGAGTAAGTAACTGGTGGCAACAGCTGGTGGTAATGGCTGGGGGCAACGGCTGGGGGTTTTCGGAAAATTTCTACTTGTGCCAAGCAAGATATGGATGATGTGTTTCCCACTGGGTTTCATGACAAGCAGGATGTGAGGTGTGCACCCGTTGTTGCATGGCTGAGCTGGCTTTCAGAGCACACAGTACCTTTCAGACAGACCCACTTCTAATAAATACAGGTTGAAAAGGGAAATTGGCAGATGCCACCTGATCCAAAACATCAAGGTCAACATTACCTGTGACATGATGTGAACACGGTGCACCCCTGACACCATGTGTGCAGAAAGCTACTTCACCTTTGTGATTTCCTTCTCCAAATATCCTTATGCTCAGGCAAATCATGAGAAACCATCAGACAATATCAAATTGAGGACTTCTACAAAAGACATACCCAGCCCTGTTCAAAAGCACCCAGGTTATGAAAAACAGGTAAAGACTGGGAAACTGACACAGCAGAGCACACTCCAGGAGGAGTACGTCTTAGAACAGAAAAAACTGGCAAAGTCCAAAAATCCACCAGCTGAGGGTCACCAGGGAGATTATCAAAGACTTTGTCCATCTGCCACACAAGACTTTCCTGGGCCCTGGGACAGGAGGACAAGGCCCAAGTCTGTCCTGTGTCATCAGCTCCCTGTATTCCAGATGTGTGGCCCATGTGGGCACTCAATAAGTGACTGTGAAATGAACGGATGGGTGAATGAAGGTTTGTACCTCACTGTTTCTGAAGTCTTCCCTTGAGAGACCCTATGAAAAACTAAGTTGGGAAGAGGCTGTGGAAATAGAAAAGAGAGGGAGGGAGGAAGGGAGATGACTTCTTTGAAAATCCCCTTACCCAGATACAAATACTTAGAGACA
>NW_017732326.1:581645-585457 GCF_001890085.2 Hipposideros armiger | reverse complement strand
ACCTCAGAAAATAGTAGAAATTTTCCCTAGCACTTTGGAGTTAATAGTTGATCGCCTTCTATAAAAGACCAATTTTTTAGAGTTCATAACAGATATCACTGATACATTAAATAACAAATACCCTTTATTGAATGTCAATTATTGTATATATTTATCCATTCCTTGTGAGCACAAAGTAGTCATTACTCAGCCTCATTTTGCAGATAAAACCCAGGCTCAGGGGGATTAAGTGTCCTGCTGAGGTTGCCTAGTCTCCAGAGGCTGAGCCCTAAGTGACCTGTTTGGCTGCTTGGGATTCAAGGATATATTTCTGTCCTCATTGGGCTGTTTCATTCGAATGCAAAATGTGATGTTGTAGTACTCCCTATTTGTTTTCAACTCCATGCTTCCTGTTTAAAAAGTCCAGTATTTCACTACTTATACTATCTTCTTGCGCCCCCTTCTGGCCATTGAGTGTATGCTATATATGTTCTTTTCCTTTGTATGGGAGCCTCTCTCTCTAAGTGATGCCTATGAACTCCTGATTCAGCATAATAAATGAAAGGGCCCTGAAATGCAAGGCAGGAAACCTGTTTTTCCAATTTTATTCTTAACGTGTTTTGTAGCTTTAGGTAAGTGACTCCTCTTTGCAAGATCCCCATTTCCACAGCCTCAAATGAGACGATTGGGTGATATTTTTGGTCTTTTCCAGTTCTAGTAATTTGAGATTTGAATTAAACCAGTACTCCAGATACTGAAATAACAGGTGTAGCAGAATGAAAAATGGAACCTTATAATTTTTATTTTGATCCAACAATAATTGATGTTGCTTGTTTCCTCTTGACTTGATACTACTTCTAGGAAAATTCTATTTGGGCTAAGTTCCTTGACAAAAACACATGAATTCCTAAGGGCATTGTGAGGGCATGTATAGCCCCTGGCTTTTTTCCCAGCCTGAACACGACACGAGGTCCTTACTCAAGCAAACTTATTTCAGGCCTGTGTAAAGGCAATGTTCAAAAATTCCACCTAAGACGGATGCAAACACAGAGTTGGAGAGAGCCCATGTGCACAAACATAGCTGCACACACACGCGTGTGCACACATGGGTATGTGAACACAACTACAGTGGATTTCAAAGGCTGAATTGTGCTGATTCTTACAGGTAATTGGTTCTGGTCCTGTCTATTAAATAGAAACTAAAGAGATGACCCTTAGTAAATCTAAAGGTGCATACAAAGTAACATTCTTTGGGGGATATTTGGAACTTCTCATAGGTCTGCACAACCCCACTATTCTTCAACTTCATGTCTTTATAATTTTTAAATGTTTTCATGTTTCATGGCTTTAAAAATCAAAATGATTACCAACAACATGCTTAATATGCCTGTCTGAAGGATGTGGTAGTTTATGGTTTGGAAAATGTCTTGTCTAAAAACTAAATTATCCTGCCTCCATTCATTTTCATATCACTGAGTTCCCCAAGGGCTTATATCAGTGACTGAATCCAGCACTATTAAATGCAGTAGCGTCCTCATTCCAGGTTTGCTTCAATCATCTTGGAGATGAACACGGCCTTGAGGGGAAGGGCAAACCCAAGACCAGTGCTCAATGGCCAGGGTCACCTGGTGGTCAGCTGACACCCAGTGTGCATGGGCTCTCCCTGAAGCAGGAGAATGAGTAAATTCTTTTGGGTTATCCTGATCATTTTTGGGGGGGGGCAATAATTTGGGGAGGGGAACAGTGTTGGGGAATTGGGGAAGGGGACCGGCCAAGTTGTTGTCCTTCAATCTTATTGTGGAGGGTACCTGTCGCCATCTGGCTGCCCATTGGCAGCTCATGGCCTCTAAGTTCAAGGTGCTGTGTTCAATCTTAGTTGTGGGTGGGCATAGCCACCGTCCCATGTGACAGTCAAACCAGCAGCCTTGGTGTTAAGAGCGCACNTCCCTCTATGTTTTCCTCTCTGTGTCTCCCTGTCCAGCCCTGTCTCCTTCTCCTCTGTTTCTCTTTATCTCCCTCTGTCTTACTCTCTCCTTATCTCTATTCCTGTCTCTCTACATCTCTCTTATCTGTTCCTCAATATCTGCCTCTACATTCCCATCTCTCTACATCTATCTGCCTATCTCTATTACATTTCTTTTTCTAATTATCTATTTATATCTGTCATCTATTTTACGGTCTGTCTCCATTTCTCTACCTCTCTTTCCATTTATTTCTATGCTCACTGTAGCTACTTGAAATTCTTTGTTATTCTAACATCTGTATCATTTCAGGATTGACACTTGTTAACTAGTTTATCCATATTGGGATGTTGAGATTCTTCTGGTTCTCCATATATTGAGTTATTTTGGATTGAATTCTGGACATTTTGAATAATATGTTATGAGGCTCCTCCAGGCATCGTTTAAATATTATGGGGAATGTTGATGTTTTTCTTTCTTTTTTTCTTTTTTTGTTACGCACTTGAACCAGTTAGGGTCCCAATTTCCTATCTGCCTTTGGTGGGCAGTCCCAATCAATTAAGTTTTGTCTTAGCAGTGCTATTCAGATGTGGGCGCCACCCAGTGGTCAGTCTAGGACCTGGGCCGTGGTCTTCCCCTAACTCCGTTTGCAAAGCCTCTGACAGGCTGTTCAGGGCCATATTTATCCATGGGCAGCTGGGGGTGACCCCAGTTCAAACACCATGAGGTTTTTTCTTAATCTCTCTCTTCTCTGCAAGCTCTACAACACTTTCCAACTCACGGGCAACCCCCATCTGGCCAGATAAGTGGGATTTGAGTACAAAGATCGACAATTAAGTTTGTGAACTCATCTTAGAAAAAATGCTACATACCTCAATGCTGAATATCACTATGGTCACCTTCGAAGCACTCCCCATGGGAAGCTTTGCACAGACTCCTGAGCCTAGTCCACCCTTCAAGGCAATTTAGGAACTCTTTTTCTGAAATGGACATCAGAGCTGTAATCATATTGCCCTTGATGTACTGAATGTCATCAAAATGTCTTCCTTTCAATATTTCCATTATCTTTGTGAAAAGAATGAAGTCATTGGGTGCCAGATCAGGTGAGTAGGGAGGGTGTTCCCATACAGTTATTTGTTTACTGGCTAAAAACTCCCTCACAGACAGCGCCGTGTGAGCTGGTGCCTTGTCGTGACATAAGAGCCATGAATTGTTGGCAAAAAATTCAGTTCATCTAACTTTTTCATGCAGCCTTTTCAGCACTTCTAAATAGTAAACTTGGTTAACTGTCCAGTTGGTACAAATTCATAATGAATAATCCCTCTGATATCAAAAAAGGTTAGCAGCATCGTTGCAACAAGTTCTTGAACTTAATTGTCAGACCTCGTATACTTGCTCTGCTGTATATTTCCTGCAACTGGGTCTGCCTTTGGGGCCAAGCAGTGGGAAGCTAAAGGGAAAACAAAAGCCACCAGGATTCTCTCCATGCTTAGAGTCCAGATTCAGGGGTTATAGTTGCATTTGACAAGGAAAATGTTCTGAGATGTTCTAAATTAAATTACAGTGGCCAGAGAATGAAAGAAAAGAACTGCTAGTCTGTTAATGACAGCTGACCAGGTAACAAAAAACTTCTCACATCCCTGTTTTGCCTGCTGGAATTTTGGATAAATTTCCAGGCAGCTATTTCCACGCATTATCTCAGCCAGACACCATCCACCTCCAGGAGCCTCTGCTTGTTCACTCGTGGGCTTTCCAGATTGCTGCCTCAGCTAATCCACACGAGTGGACCCTTTTTATGTGGACTCTGCTGTCCCAGAGCTGGCCTGCTTCATCTCCCCACCCCTTTGCTTTAGCTCATGCAAATTCCTTCAC
>NW_017732326.1:580485-581471 GCF_001890085.2 Hipposideros armiger | reverse complement strand
GACTTTCAGCCATGGAAGTTAAATTTTTTAGTTTAACACATTTGATAAGAGACACAGTGCCAAATGTGTTCACTAAAAATTTTTCAGAACTGGAACGCACTCCTTGCAATGTGAATTCACACCTCCTTAGTCAAGAGGTACAATTTATGTTCCCATTTTGAATATGGGAGAAAGTTTGGGGTTCCAGTTCTGAGTCTACACCTCAAGAGACCTAACTCTCTTGGAACCTTGCCATTGTCCTGAGAACAAGTCCAGGCCAACCCAGCTGGAGCCTGAAACACGACATGGAACAGAGATGATTCATCTGAGCCCAGGCCCCGCTTGAGCAGCCAGCCCCCAGCCATCCATCAGTTGGCCACATATGACCAAGGCCAACCAAGGTCAGCTGAGCCTGGCAGGATCAACAGAACTGCCCAGGTGACCCATGGGCTTGTGAGAATTATAACTGGTTGCTGTTTTAAGCCACTATGTTTTGAGGTGTTTGTTATACAGTACTATTGTGCAATAGTATAGATAGATAATAGATAGATGATAGATAATATATAAAGAGAAAAAAGTTACAAATATATATATATTGTAATACATTACATAAATCATAAAATATATACATGTAAATAACTATGTAACAACATATAAATATACTATTTATAGCAATATATAGACAGCACATAATAATGTGTAATATGTAATACAATAATATGTATATATGTCTATCTAATCTTCCTGGGGCCTGTGAAATGTAGACCTGTTGTTCAGGTCAGCTCACTAAGATGGGAGAATGAGTCCAAGCTCACAAATGTAAATTGACTTCGTTGGCTTCTCCTGATTATGTGTCACACATCAAGAGATGAGAACCATTATGGTGATGACAGAAGAACTATCAAAAACATTGCTGCCTTGGGGAGAAGGTTGTAGCATAGAAACTATTGTTTGTATTTCTATTTCAGCTGGCTGTAAGGTGTTACCTAGAAACGATAGTTGGAATC
>NW_017732326.1:574995-576830 GCF_001890085.2 Hipposideros armiger | reverse complement strand
AGGGAAGTGAGTGTAGCCCAGAAACCTCAACCAAAGCTTTACATCTTGCCTGTTTTCCCACAGGCTCTGTGGCTGCCAGGCACATGTGGTCTTTTGGAAACTGTCAGTGCAAACCTACTTCACAGGGCTGCCAGACCTTCCCTACTTCCTTTCCTGGTGATAAGTCCAGTCATGGGGCTCAGCCTGGGAGCCCAGCTCTCTGGGAAGCCAAGAACATAAACTAATAAACAGCAGTCTGAAGGGAGATGGTCTGTCTCAAGGCGGAGCTGCTGAAAAGGGGCACTTTGGAGAGTTTGAGACAAGACCTTGTAATTCTGAGGGATATTATCGCTTTGGTAAGGACAGAATGACAGCTCAAGTCCAAGCACTGCCACTAGTAAGATGTGTGTCCTTGGGAAAACCACTGTAAATGGGAATAATAAGGTTTACTCTGGATGTGTCATTGCCAGGGATTACGCCGAGTTGTTTGTTTTTTAAATAACTACTATCTAAGTCAGTCTTAAGTACCATAATTCTAATAACAATTTCACCCTTACATAGTACTCAAAGTAGTTATAATCAACCACATCTGACAAATGAGATGATTGGAATCTTAAAGTTTCGCCTTTTTAGGGTCGCTTAAGAAGTAGGTAATGAAGCCTGGATTCAAACCCAGGTTAAAAAACTAAAAAAAAAACCCAAAAAATTAAAACAAAAACAAAAACAAACAAACAAAAAAACACTCAATATATATATCTATCTATATCTATCTATCTATATAGATAGATAGATATAGATAGATATAATTTCTTTTAAAACTATAAAGTGTAAGGGGCCATGAAGAAAATTTCAGGAAGTTTGCAGAAATTAAAGAATAACTGTCATGTGCCAGGAAGGAAAGAGCAAAAGATACTCCTAAAAAGCATTCATTCACTCAATAGCGGTGCACCTCAGAAAATAGTAGAAATTTTCCCTAGCACTTTGGAGTTAATAGTTGATCGCCTTCTATAAAAGACCAATTTTTTAGAGTTCATAACAGATATCACTGATACATTAAATAACAAATACCCTTTATTGAATGTCAATTATTGTATATATTTATCCATTCCTTGTGAGCACAAAGTAGGCATTACTCAGCCTCATTTTGCAGATAAAATCCAGGCTCAGGGGGATTAAGTGTCCTGCTGAGGTTGCCTAGTCTCCAGAGGCTGAGCCCTAAGTGACCTGTTTGGCTGCTTGGGATTCAAGGATATATTTCTGTCCTCATTGGGCTGTTTCATTCGAATGCAAAATGTGATGTTGTAGTACTCCCTATTTGTTTTCAACTCCATGCTTCCTGTTTAAAAAGTCCAGTATTTCACTACTTACACTATCTTCTTGCGCCCCCTTCTGGCCATTGAGTGTATGCTATATATGTTCTTTTCCTTTGTATGGGAGCCTCTCTCTCTAAGTGATGCCTATGAACTCCTGATTCAGCATAATAAATGAAAGGGCCCTGAAATACAAGGCAGGAAACCTGTTTTTCCAATTTTATTCTTAACGTGTTTTGTAGCTTTAGGTAAGTGACTCCTCTTTGCAAGATCCCCATTTCCACAGCCTCAAATGAGACGATTGGGTGATATTTTTGGTCTTTTCCAGTTCTAGTAATTTGAGATTTGAATTAAACCAGTACTCCAGATACTGAAATAACAGGTGTAGCAGAATGAAAAATGGAACCTTATAATTTTTATTTTGATCCAACAATAATTGATGTTGCTTGTTTCCTCTTGACTTGATACTACTTCTAGGAAAATTCTATTTGGGCTAAGTTCCTTGACAAAAACACATGAATTCCTAAGGGCATTGTGAGGGCATGT
>NW_017732326.1:570477-572760 GCF_001890085.2 Hipposideros armiger | reverse complement strand
TTACCGTCCCATCCTCTCTGTTGTCTCATCCATCCCCAGCTGCTGCCCGCTCCTGGCTGTCACCAGCAGTGCTGTGACAGACACCTCAGAGGCTCTCTTCACGCCCAGAGTAAGCATTTCCCTGGGAATGTAATCCCAGGCTTTCCGGACATGGGGACGACTCATATATTTTTCGCTAAGTACTGCCAGGGCTGTGCCATCCGGCATTTTAATTTTTAGCAACCCGATGGCTACTAAGCAATGCCTCATTGCTTTATGTGATTATTGGCACTGATCTGATTATTAGGACACTGAGGGCCTCTTTTTACCCATGGTTGCCTCTGAAGTACCTCCAGAGACTTGCCTACTCATGTCTTTTAGGTACAGCTAAAAGGAGGTTGGAAAGCAGAGGGTTATAGTGCACGGGAGTCAGGTTGCCTGGGTTGCTGCCTGGCCCTGCCAATTCTGTCTGTGTGACTGTAAGTTTCTTCATGTTACTGTGTCTCAGCTCCTGCATCTGCAAAAAGGGAAAACAGCAACTACCTCATAGGTTTATGATGATTGAATGAACTAGTACATGCAGAACACTCAGGAGAGTGTCTGACAAATAACGAACATGCAAAAAAATGTTAGTTACCATTATATTTACTATTAACAGTAATTTATTAATGCTGTAAATATAAAATTATAAACAAGTGAATTATTAAAATTATATTAAGGTTATAGTAATTATTAGTTTTTTGTTGACTTGAATGTGTATCTTACTCCTTCTAGACAGTTATCCTTTGTGAGTTTCGGCTTTATCCTCAGCAAATCTATGATCTGCCTAAATTTGTCTGAAGTACAAAGTTTTGTAGTCAAACATTTTTGGCCATATACTTTGGTGTCCTGTTTATAAAACTTTCCCCTCTTTAATGTCACAAAAGCATTCTGCATTTTCTTCTTACATTTAATTTCAGATTTCAGTCCATGTCAAGCCTGAGGTTAGAATTTCTGGACTTCTCAGAACTAACTGATCACACAAATTCTCATTCATTTGCTCGGCAAACTTGTACCTAAGGTCCCTGGAGCGCATCCGAAAAACCAAAAGGGTTGACAGAGAGTTTACCAGTTAGTGGTGGAAACGAGGGGCTCAGTGACATCATTTTTACACGAAATGAATTAAGTGAGCCGACCAGGTGAGCGCAGAGGAGTGACCTGGTGGAGAGGGCGTTGTTGGGGAGGTGGGACCTGAGCTGTGCTTTGAGAGAAGGGGAAGCTGAAGGCAAACAGGTGAGGGAACGGAGTTCCCGGAGAGGGAAGTTGAAAGGGGCGATCAGAGTGTAGAGGTGCGGTGGGAAGGCAGGATGGGACAGTGAGGCGACAAGTCTGAAGGAAGCAGAAGGTAACAAGTACTTGTAAAGACATGGAGGGTTTTGAAAGCCAAGCAGAGGCATGGGGGTTTGATATGACATACAATAGTAATCCAGGAAATGAAGCAGAGCAGGCTCCCATGTTTCAGGCCCAGGGCAGTGAAGAAGGGGAACCCTCTGGTGAGCAGAAGCGAGGTTTTGAGAAAAGTCCCATGAATGCAACGTCTTAACCAGTGTGGTCCCAGTGCACAGTAAGTGACGCTTAGCGAGAGCTTGACAAATGTTTAATGAGCAAATGAGCACGCGGACTTGGCGCAGTAATTGCACACTCGTAGGAAATGTTCTCCGGCAGCTAGAATACAAACCCAGGGATGGGGACTGACACTGTCCCGTCTCATGACTCAATCCAGCACCCGCTGGAAGAAGCGAGAAAAATCAGTAAAGGTGTCATTGAAGGAACAGTCAGGGATAGAAGAACGAATACCTTGGAATCTTAAGAGTTTGGAGAGTTTGGTGGTATCACCAAATGCCTCAGAAATTACTTGCTGGTCACTGGTAAGTTTTTGGAGAGCAGGACAAGGACAGTGTTTAATGCTCTTTATTGACGGGGGAGGGTATCAGGGCGTCAGCCACGCGGCATGTGCAGAGGACGAAGCGCTCCTGCTCCTACGGGGATTCCTGTGGCATTCGAATCCACCAGGAAGCGTCTTTCCAGAGCCAACAGCAGACTCGCCATTGTGGGCACAGGGCATAGAATGAGCACACGAGTGACCCAGCCGAGAAGAATGAGACAGCCCGAGTGTTGGGCCTGAGGTCATAGGAGACTGGGAATTACTGGATTTTCGGAAAGCAAGGTGAAAGTTTAGATATCCTTTGAAAAAACTCCAAGGTACCTGGCCTTCCTCTCAATTTGCATAGATTTAAGGGCTGTGTCTTGATTACCTCTGAAACC
>NW_017732326.1:564499-565963 GCF_001890085.2 Hipposideros armiger | reverse complement strand
TGCTTAGGTCAATGGGAAGGAGAACTGAAGGTTAATATTAATGTTATGACTTTGTATGAAATAGAGCTAATTGATGCTAATTGATGGGTTATGACACAAATTCTTAAGAAAAAGGTTTAGAAGTACAGCCACTCCAAAAAGAGGAGCACCACGTCAAAGCATGTCACTCACAGGGACATTTCCTGTCCTGGGTCATAGTGAATAAAAGGCCTGGGGACCCTGGGTTAGAGTAGAGTGTTGACAAGCTCACGGGGGTCTCGCATTTCATCCTGAACCACCTGCTTATGGGAAAGAACTCTGTCCCCCAGCTCATATCATGTAACCCAAATAAGCCACCATACACAGGGCTTATCAAATAATAACAGCTAGGTATGGGGCACCTGATATTACTGTCGTGTTTGCTGTTGCTGTTATAATATCTATTTTTCAAGTTCCTATAAAGTATAAAGCAGTTTGTTGTCATGATATTCATGTTGGAAACATTCATATATTCTTTATAAATTTTCCCCCAGAAACGTTTGTCTGTCTTGTGGAAGTGCCGTCATAGAAATGCAGACATTTCATCAAAGAAAGGTTAAAAGCCCATCCATGTGTGGTCATACGGCCTGGGGGTGACATGCAGAACTGAGAAATGGAGGCTGCTGTCTGCCCTCAGCCCATGAAGATAAGCAGGGTCTAGACAGAAAAAGCTGAGTTGAAGAAACACTATGATGCAAAACTACTGGGAAATGACTATCTTTATTCTGTTCACTGATACACGAAAGAGATCCCACTTAAGATGAGGGATGGCCAGATTTAATCTGAACCAATTCCCAATAAGTTCATCGGATAAAATGAGGTATCAAAAATTAAATAAAGAAGCTGAATACAGTCCCTTTGGATATAATCTGAGGCTATAAATTGATGCAGCTATATAGACAAGAAATATAAGCATTTAGACAGGCCAATTTTTGAAGACAGAAAAAAACATTGAGAAAAAGATGACTCAATAAAATAACTGATAATATCCTAGTTGATGGGGGAAAGTATCCTCTTTAAATTTATGGTGTTATATACATGAAGGACAAAGTTATACTTAAAATAAAAGGTGATCACTAAATATTTTCTAAACCTCTAGTAAGCATATAAAGGGCCACATTTCCCCCACAAGTGTCTATATTTTATATTTGACTCTACTTATAATGAGTGCAAAATCTTATAGCGCCAAGTAGATCATGCATTTTAAAAGTGTTTCAATAAAGAACAAAAGTAAAGGACTAGCATAAACCCATAATCAAGATATATTACAACACAAATATTCTGAAATACAATTTGTATAATAAACTGAAGAATATTAGCGAATATCAATCTTTATCTAAGGCAAACACAGAAAATGAAAATTTAATTGTTTAAAATATGTGATAGGATAAGGATTTACAGTTTTGGTAATAGCAAAATAGCATGTATCAGGTAAATGCTTCCTCA
>NW_017732326.1:558512-562347 GCF_001890085.2 Hipposideros armiger | reverse complement strand
TGGGATGTCAAGCCTCCAGGTATGATGGTAAGTTTTGTTTTTTGCTCTGCAGCAATCTTCTTTGTGTTTTTTGTTATGTGTGCCCTGAACTAATCAAGCACCAATAGGGCAGGTTTGCGTAAGAGCCCACCTGGTCTCCTGCTCCAAACTTTCTCAAACCAGATCTTCATCCCGTCCTGATCCATCCAACCCTTGTCATGAATGTGGACAATCACTCCTTGCGAAATGTTTTCTTTTGGCATTGTTTTGCATTTGAAAATCAGCATAGGAGGCAACTTGGTTCCGTCGGCACAACAAGCTAGAACTACTGTATAATGGCTCTTTTCATATCCACTTGTCTTCACAGTTACAGTTTTCACCCCCTTCTTAACAGTTCTGTTACTTGGGACATCAAATTGAAAGGGACTTCATCCATGTTTGCAATCTGTCCAACCCAAACTGATGTGTCTTCTGACAATGAATGACAAAATGATGAAATTCAAGGGCCTTCTGCTCATAGCTTTCAGGCATCTTTTGGGCAAGTCTGGTGCGTGTATGCATGCTTAGTCCATTCCGTTTCATTGTGTCCTCCTTTGAAATCAGTAACTTCTTTTTCATCAGCAATTCTTCTTGCCTCATGCTGAATGAACCATCTTTGGGGACACAGGAATCCCAATTGCCCTTTGCTCTTCAATCCATATCTTCAATTCCCTCTCTAAAATTTTTCTGACTTGCCTCTCATGGCCTTCACCTGCTGTGGCGTTTTCAGTAGGGTTTCTTCTTCCTGTATGTAGCCAGTCTCGGATTGTTTTCTCAGTTGGAGGAGGACCAAACTTACGTTCAGCAGTACGATTTCCATTCACTTTTGCAAACTGGATCACTAACTTGAATTCAGCACTGTACGAAAATCTTTTCTGAGCCATNGTCAACAGTGCTGCTATGAAGCAATTTTTAAAAAGGAGAGCTAATGAGTCACCAGCTATTCGCGTGGACTATTAGCTTATGCAGCACTATTGTATTCAGCATTTATGAACAACTTACGCACTTAAGCTGTGTGCCCTAGGAGCGCTGCCCGTGAACAGCCAGGGTTTACTCAGGCTGGTGCTGTGTGATGGGATGCTCAGGTCTGTGACAGTCAGGGGTCAGGATGGCTGGAACCCCATGGCTCTCAACTCTTTAAGTCTGCTGAGAGAGTCCTGGTCATGCTCTTCTCCATGCAGCCACCAAATGTCCGATTCAATTGATCGAGGTCCTAGGAAGAGGCTACATCATGCTGGGAAGACAGGAGCTACACCACCACGTAGGGAAATTGTGATCAGCTCATCTCCAAGGTCTGGCACAGAATATTTATAAGGTTTTTTTTTTGTTGTTGGGCTTCAAGTAAAAACCAGAAGGCAGCTTGGGCTCCCTTGAAAAGAGTAGTGGAGTCCTCGAGAGACAAATTAGTCCATTTCTAAGGCTCCGGGTGTTCGGCCTTGTGATTTGTATGGAATAAAGTACTGAGCTCCAGTCATCTTTATACTCATTGATTTATCGTAACGTTTGCAATTCCTAAAGGCCTGTTCTCTAATGGGCCATCAGAACAGGCCACAGGGTCCTGCAGAATCTTTCTAATAGCCTGATTCATAGACTTCCTCAGAGCGCTCCGGTTTCTGAACCTGTACTCCCCCTGGTAGCCCGAGACAGATGGGTGTGGCGTTCTGGCTCACTCCAAAGCTGTCCCAGCTTTGTCAGAAAGTGCAGACCACGTGGAAGCAGTGTGACCGCCTGGAGCACGGGGCTTTTCCCATCCCAGGGCCCTAGCTATGAGGAGATGGTGTTGAACAAACTGCCAGAGGCCTTTGCTTTGTAATTCTGTACATCACTCAGGTCTAAATGCATGTCTATATGTGGTATTGGTAAGAATGCCAGAACTTTGTATGTTTAATAAAATCCACGGACTTTTTTACCTGATTATTTGAAGGTCTTTTAAATTATTCGAAGGTCCTAGTGCCACTGGGTTTGTAAGAGAAATCTTAAAATATGATGGGGAGGCATGGGTAAGTCTCCTGGGTTAAGGTCCTTTGGAAAAAATCGTAGCTCAAAACTCGCCAATATGACCAGGTGATATGCGTAGGGTGGTTTGGTGGCCTTTCAACTTGAATTAGACTAATTGAGAAAGGGAAGTGGAAGGAAGTTTCAAACTAGTAACCATAAGAAGTCCTTGAAACTACTCACATGTCCCTCAGAAAGTTCACTGAAATGGAAAAGAATGTTCACTCCATATCTATAGACATTTCTGGAGAATACCACTATCCCATCCTCTACCCCCTCATCTTAATTTTCACTGCTTTGGAAAATCTAGGATCTTGGAAGTTTCTGAATCAAATAATCTGATTACATTTATTTGGTGTTAAAATTAGTTTTCAAAGGCTATACGCCAGGACAGAATAGCCAATTAAAAACATGTCATTTGGAAGAACTTGTTAATTCATATAAGAATTGGGCTGAACTTATCTATCAGGAATGGCTTACGACTATGAATCTTACAATGCTGCATGTTACTTGCTGAATTAAATTTCTCCGCTGGGCAGTGCATGTTATTTTCTGACCCTGGACAGCATTCAAAATGATCCAGCTTCCTGTCAATTAGCTCCTGGGAAAATGTCGGGTCAATAATCGCTACTTGGAAGTCAGTAATCCACTAGGACAATTCAAACCATGAATGAAAAATACATACCAGGACTATAGTCTAATAATGCACATTCTTGATCATCTTCCATGCTGTACAGAATTACACTGGCTGAAAAGAGTCTGAGTCAAATGAAAGGTTTTTGTTTAAGAATAAACAATGATCCATAAACAATAGTCCAGTGAATTGACTTTTCTATTCCATCTGGCCTGTTTTTTCTTTTTATGTAACTACCAACATAAACATGTTAGAAAGAAAAGTGACCAAAAAATGAGGCTGGTGTGAGAAGAAATTGCTGATGATGAAGGTCGTCAGATTTTCTGTGATATACGGAATGGAGGCCACAGCCGGCACCTCTGCGGGGCTTTTGCCGCAGCTGTTATTTGTGCTGCAGTGATTGCCGGGCAGCAGGGAAGCCCGAGTGACCAGCAATGACTGGAATGGACAGGCCTGGGGGAAGGGAGGGGCCGTGCAACACAATCCAGACGAACAAGCAGATTTCTGCACAAATAACAACGCCACATAAACTGCTTCAAGCAGTGCCTGCGACTGAGACCAGCTTTCCCAAACAAATGACACATCAGAAGGAACTGGGGTAGTTGCTGGAGGAGCTGATCAAAGGTTTATTTGGAATGACACAGCACTGAAAACATTATCGTTACAGATGATCTGTGGATACAGCATACATCACCTCTCATTTTAGGACAATCTGCGAAGATGACTTGCATAAATATAACGAGGTGGAAATATAGAGGAGCTTTTTTCAAGTGTTCTTTTGGGGTGGGTTGATGTGCCCCGTCATCTAGCCAGTCTCTGAAAGGCAGAAGTTACGAAGGTAGCACTGCTCATCCCGACTAGCCTGCCTCCAGCCACAGGAGCTGGACAGCTGGACAATCAGGCTACTTTCTCCAAAGGGGGCAGCAGCTCTGACGCTACTTGTCATTGCACCCTGAAAAATACACATTACGAACACAGATACTGTCGACTGTTTTGGCAATGAGATGGCTGGTTTTGCTCTGAGCAAAACTGCAACTGGAATGCCAGACAGAATAAGAGCAATGCATATATCAATGACACTTAGAGGCAAAGAGCTACAATGGAAAGGAAAGAAAGCAACTATGCGTATGTCATTTTGTGCATACACATAGGCCCGGGAATGATGGGACCTAGCTCATGTGACTGTGT
>NW_017732326.1:554394-555822 GCF_001890085.2 Hipposideros armiger | reverse complement strand
CTGTATATAACAATTATTTGAAGGCACTAAGAATGACCCAAAGCGGGCAGTGACTGGAGAATATTTGACTCCAGAAAGTAGGTCGCTGAGCTGGGTGAGACCTGTGCTGGTACAGCCTTCCCCCCGTGGAGTCTTCTCAGTCTGTGTGACAAAGAGCATTCAGAGAACAGGGCTGAGGGCTGTATTTTTATGGGGGATGTCTTGAAAAGGAAAGTGCTACAGAGAAGGTTCCCAAATATATACAGAAGCTTCCCTGAAATCCTGAGCTGCCCTAAAGCTGTGAATGCAAAAGAGCCTGAGGAAAGCAAGGCTGGAAGGCTGGAGGGCAGGAAGGCTGGAAAAGATGAGTAGAACTCAAGCACTGCCAGCGGATGGGAGGCAGAGTTTAGAGTTCAAGTCCCACCAAGTTAGAAAACTTGATAAACCCTTCAAGATTTCTATTGAAATCCCAGATAAGCTATGTCTTAGAGGTAGAAACAATGTCCCAGGACTAAGAATTTATCCTAAGAGTAAGGCAAAGTTGAAACGGACCCACTCTCACAAAGTATAAAACAAATTTTCATGAATTCAAGGTGATTATACAGTAGTTTGACTGCTTGCTTGAAAAAATAGTCTTCAAAGACAGAAAACTTAATCCAGACTCTACAATGTATGAGGTCTGACAATTAAATTCACAATCTCATCCTAGAAAAAGTGCTATTGGGTTGTCGGAAAAGTCATGACGTATTTTTTCTGTTTTTCACTGCAAAAATGTGTCATGACTTTTCCGACAACCCAATACATACCTCATTGCTGAATATCACTATGGTCACCTTCAAAGTACTCCCCTTAGGAAGCTATGCACTGATGTCAGTGCCTAGTTCACCCTTCAAAGCAATTTTGGAACTCTTTTTCTGGAATGGCAATCAAAGCTGTCATCATATTACCCTTTATGTCCTAAATAGCATCAAAATGTCTTTCTTTCAGTGTTTCCTTTATCTTTGGGTAAAGAAAGAAGTTATTGGGTGCCAGATCAGGTGAGCAGGCAGTGTTCCCATACAGTTACTTGTTTACTGGCTAAAAATTCCCTCACAGACAGTGTCCTCTGAGCTGGTGCATATTTGTGATGCAAGAGCTCCTTCAGGACCATTTTTGTACACACCTTTCTCATGCCAAGATTTTCAGTTAAGATTTTCCTAATGGTTGCTCTATTGATGTTTACTTGGTCTGCTATGCTTCTCAAATCAGCCAACATTTCTGATGCACAATCCGATGAATTTTTGCAATGTTTTCATCAGTTTGGCTCACTACTGGCCACCCTGACCTCTCTTCATCAGTGATGGATGCATTCTCTCTCCCCAGAAAAACATTTACCGTATTTCCCCATGTATAAGACGCTCCCATGTATAAAATGCACCTTAATTTTGGGCCCCAAAATTTGAAAAAAAA
>NW_017732326.1:525758-552224 GCF_001890085.2 Hipposideros armiger | reverse complement strand
AGAAAGAAAGAAATACTGAACAAAAGAGAACAGTCTTAGATATCAAAGAGTCCAATGAATCTATAATTGGAGACAGAGGAAAAAGAGGAGAAAGAGAAAAATAATTAAGAAATAATAGCCGGAAGTCATTCAAATGCAGTAAAAAACATCAAATATGAGTCTAAGGAGCTTGGCAAACCTCAAGCATGAAACCTGAAAAAAACAAGACCTAAGCACATTATAACTGAAATGATGACAACCAAAGATACAGAGAAATTCTTAGAATCAGTCAGGGAAAAAAATCACAGTGTACAGTGTGTTTATATCAGAAATTAGTTGTCATATAAACAGTGGAGACTGGAAAACAGTGGAACAACATTTTTAAAGAAGGGGAAGGAAAAAGTCAGCTCAGAATTCTTTCTCTTGGGAAAATATATTTAAAAATGAAGATGAATAAAATTTTCAGATAAACGAAAGCTGAGAGGAGTTATTGCCAGCAGATCAGCACTATAAGAATTGGTAAAGGCGTTTTCCTCTTAATTTCTTCAAAACATAACTTATGACTCATGTAAAAAAATGTTAGTTCATATTTCATAATATGTTTTGTAGGTTTATAAAATATTTTATATATTTTATAAGTTTAGAAAGGGTGTTTGAGATAACCAGACACTTTTGCCTGACATTGGTAATTTATGCTTTGGAATTTTTTACTTGAGTAGTTCAAGGGTTTTGTTTTTTTAAACAATTTTATTCATCTCTTCAAAGAACTAACATTTGGTTTTATTAATTTTTTCTATTGTGTGTCTTTTTATTGTATCCACTGTTTAATTCATTTTTATTACTTCCTTCCATGTACTTTGGATTTAATTTGATCTCTTTTTATCTTCTTGAAAACGTAGAAATTTATGATCATGATGAAATATTTTTTAACTCACACTGTCCTTTCTTTGACCCATGGATTATTTAGAAATGTATTTTTTAAATTTTTAAATATTTGGAGCTTTTACAGATATGGTATTATTATTATTTCTAATTTAATTTTATTGTGGTAGAGACTCCTTTGTTTGTTCAGCACTTGATCTATCTTGGTAAGAGAGAGAATAAAACATGTGACATCTAAGCCTTCACCTCAAAAGTAGTGACTTTACTATTTGGGGGAAGGTTTCATGAATCTCTTTGAGAGTGTTATTAAATTATTGCTCTTTTCTCCAAAAAAAAACAAAACATGTTAATACGTACATTTACACATTTTGCATGACATATCAGGGGGTCATATTCTTATGAACAAGAGCAAAATGCAGTTCTGAGCTCAGAGGTGATTTTTTTTTCCAGAGGTGATTTCTTTTTAAGAGTCTTTAAAAATTGAGGTATAATTTAAATACTGTGCAATACAAAGACTGTTAAGTGTAGTTTGCAGTGAGTTTTGACAAAGCCATACATATGTGAAACCCACACCCCTATCAAGATATAAAACATTTGCAACCCCCAGACCTTCCCTCATGTTCTTTCCTGGTCAGTCTCCAAACTCCCAGAGGCAATTATTTTGAGGGGGAATTTTTAGTGCACATGGATAGTGTCTGCATTTCCTGAAGGCTGGTGTTTCAGAGACCACATCACTAGAGAGCAGGTACATAATAAGAAATGGTCATCTATTTGTATTAAAAATATATATATATATAATAGCATCTCAAAAGAGGTATCCTATAAAAACCTACAATTTGTGATGTGCTGTGGTCAGAAGCCCTTAATCCCTTTTCAGAGCTGCCCTCCAGCATCTCAGAAAATGAAAACGTCTCCAGGAAGTCACTGTGTCCAACTGATCCTCAGCACAAAGCAAATGCAGCCTGCACCACATTCCAACCTCAGCCTTTACCTGGTCTGCTTCCGAATCCGAGGGAACCACCAACACCACATCACCCCTTTGTAAGGTAAGTTCATCAGCATTTGCTGCCTCAAAATCGTGAAGTGCTTCCACCTTCAGGAAAAAAGAAAACAGAGGTAATATCGAAGTCTCCCAGGCAGCCGGATCAGCAGGCACTCTTAGGAGCATCTCCAGCTGGAGGAAAGGATGAAGATATGCATCACCCCTCTGAAGACTAAAAGGAAATCCTGTTCTGTTGACTTCAAACAGCGGATTCTGGGGCCCTTCGAATGTATATTTAGGAATGCAATATCTTCTGCTAGAGCTGAGATATTGTACATTAATTAGATTTTAATTCATCACATTTTTGTCAGAGATTTGCATTGTAGTATCACAGATGCTTTCTTATTGTTTTCTAACCTGAACTAAAAATGCCTAGTGGGACATTCCTCTAATGGCAGCTTCTGTGGAATAATAAATAATTGGAAAAACCATCACTTGCATGTTATAATGGAATCACTATTTAATTAAACCCTGTGTTCAGTCTCTTTGTAAATAAACTTCCTTCTTTCCCTATCCTACCTTTTAAACATGCTCATGTTTCTTTTATTTCCCTTGAAAGATTTTAAAATTTGATTATAGAGAATTTTTTAAAAAGCAGAAAGAATAGTAAAATGAACCCCATCACGTAGCTTGAATAACTATCTATACTCACACCCAAGTTTATTTCCCCATGTACATCCCTCCAACCCCACCTGTGAGATTAAACAATCAGCTTTTAAAATGTGTTTCTTGCATGTAGAATCATAAAATGTCAGAGCTGGAAACGATCACCTCCTCCCAAAATTCATTTTCCTGATGAGAAAACTGAAGCCCGGAGAGTGAGGTCACTGCAGCCAGTGAGGGGAGTCGGGGTGGGGGCCCGGTCAGGCCTGGTCTTGAGTGGCACACTGTGTCCCCCATCTCTTGTACTCTAATGACAACAAAACGCAGCAGGACACATGCCCACACTGGCCACATGTTTAATCTTTTTCTCCACATACCGTATTTGCCGGCGTATAAGACGACTAGGCGTATAAGACGACCCCCTAACATTTCCACTCAAAATACAGAGTTTGTTATATACTCGCCGTATAAGACTACCCCCTCTTCCGCACACCTTCCACACACCAAATAAAAGGTAAAACAATATCAGATTTGATTTCAACATTTTAATTTATATTCAAATGCTTATGACATGCAGGAAAACTGTCACAAGGCTGTATGTAATCAAACATATACATAAAACAGTGCAAGTTTATTACCGGTAAACATACCGGTAATTCACTAAAGAAAACACATTCTATAGACTGGTACCGTAGATTTTGCGAGTGTGGTAAAATCGCATAACAGCAAAATCGCATAACAGCCGAGCATACACCCAGCAGCGCTGCTGATGCCTGAACGGTATGTGGAATGAAGTGGGCGGGCATCGGGAGGCCACTATGGCATGGGGCAAGCACTATGGGCAGTCTATCTGAAGTGTACCTGGCGTATAAGACGACCCCCCACTTGGAGGCATATTTTTCAGCGCCAAAAAATCGTCTTATATGCCGGCAAATACGGTAATTCTTTCACATGTCCATTATACCCATGCTATCCCCCAGTGAGGTAGCGACGTAGTGGTTACTTTTTAATGAGTAGAGAGAAAGAAAAAAATAATGACTATTACTATTCCGTTTCATCCTACCCACCCCCCCCCCCCCCCACACACACACACAAACAAAAGAAAACTTAACACTTTTTAAAAGGAAAAGAGCTGAATTTTGAAATGTAAAATCAAATTATGGAACTTAAAATTCCCAACAGTATTCTGTTAGGGGGGATTAGTTGCCTTTAACACTTGGTGTAAACCTGTGTTTTTAGGTGTTTACTGGTGTTTCTGTAAGGACCCTTTGGTTTATGAAGTCTCTAAGTAGCCACTGATGGCCTCTCTGAGCAAAACCTTTTGCCCAGGAATTTGGGCCTTTTTTTCTTCCTTTTTATACAAGCCCGTTAAACATATTTATTCACTTACTTTAAAGTATGTATTGGCTCCCTACTCTGCCCCACACTGTAACAAGGTGTCGGGTTGAGGGATGATTTGTACTTCCTGCCCTCCGGAGGTGTATAATCCAGCAAGGAGCAGATGAGGCTGGAGACCCCCACACGGCTCTGTGGAAAGCGCTGGAGAAAATCCTGGTGGAAGCCATGAACCCACTCACTACCAAGGGGCATATTGTTTAGTTATCCTTTGCTAAAGTATGGAAAGGCATCACTGTAGTTCTTGCTTGTCTGGTAGCATGGGAATCCTACCATGTTATAACGTGATGCTGAGATGGAGAGGAAAGCAGTACAGAGAAAGAGTCTGTAATGCAAAAAGTAAAAATGAAAATCGGAAAACCAAAGGTTCAAAAAAAAAGGGCCTCCAAGCAAAGGAAAGACAAATGGCCACCAGATTTTAAAAATTAAAAATGTTAAGACCTTGTAGAGAAAGCCGGGAGGCACTTCCAGAGAGGCCTCACTTGTGGACGGAGCAGAGGGCGCCGGCTGGGGGTCCTCGGTGGTCTGCTCGGTGGTCTTCTGCTCAGTGGCTGGCTCTGCCGTCTCACTGGTGGGGCCCGGAAGAGCGGCGTCTTTGGTTGCCTCCTTGGACTCTGCACCTGCGGCTGTTTCGTGTTCTCCCTCACCTTCGTTGTTGGAGGCGGGCTCTATGACGACAGAAGGGATGGCCTTCTCCTGGAGGAAGAAAAGTGTGGTGGTGCTGGACACATGTGGGAGACAAGACGTCTGCATCCTCCCAATCACACCCTCCTTGGCTCCCACTTTCCCCACCTCCCTCATTCAACTAAATGCCTGCCATTCCCCAAGCCCGGCTCAGGCTAGCCGGCCCTTGGGTTTTCTGCCTTGTAGGAATTGTTTCCTATCTCTCCTGAGACAGACAATCTTAGTGGAGTTAATTTCTGGATCCTTGAACAATCATCCAGTTTGGTAACAGTGAGGCTTCTGGGTAAAGTGGGAAGCGAGACAGAAGACTGCAGGGAGGCAGGGCGAGTCGTGGAGTGTGGAGGAGGGGGTCCCGAAAGGGAATGATTTAGTATTCCAAGGATGGCCTCCTTTTTGCAGTGCTCCATCCTTGTCCCACTGAATGTTAACACTCACTTGAAGCTGACATTTAACCTCCTGTGATTGCTTTTCTGTCAGAGTCCCACGGGAAGAGTATGAGAGTATATTGTTGGTAAAGGTGGGGCTCATGTTTGTTTGGTGACAGTCTCCCTGTCATTGCTGATTATCACTGGAGCCACACTACGGTCACAGTTTAAGAACCAGAATTCCCACCAAGCACTCCAAGTACTCTCTTGTCTGGGAAAGCAGAACCAAAGGATCTAGAGCTCCCCTTTATATTTTAACAAAGATGAACAAGGAGGGGAGTTTCAATTCTATAATGGGGAGTCCAGAGATGTTTATTGTTTTTCAGATCAAGTTCTATATTCCCTCAGAGAACAGTGGACATAAGCACTTGCACTCTTCAATTTGGAGAAATTAATAAACTCTTTCAGTAAGTTTAGCAATATATCCAAAAGCACTCCTGGCACCGTGACAAGAAAATGTCACAAAAAATAGAATGTATTTTTTTTCTCCAAATACCAATACAACAATACAACCTGTGTTTTTCTAATGGGATGAAAGGGATAATTCATTTTCAAACTTTAAGTACCCCTGGATAAATTTCTGGAAATTGATTATGAGTAAAATAATCAGAACAATGGGAAGCAGAACATTATGCCCCCTGTTCACTGTTTCCGTCTAGGACAGAACCAAACACGGGGTTTAGAAGAGCTGTCCTTCCGTTAGCAGCTGAGTTCGAGGTTCCCACGGTCATGGAACGGATGGATGTATTGCTTTGGAACGAATGCTTCTGGGAAGATGTGAAGACTGAGCAAAGTCCAACTTCATGTGTGCATTTAATGACCCATTTTCCCTTTGAAGGAAAACAGGGATGGGCTTTGGTGAAAGGAGCCTAAGTTGGGGTGAATGGGGGCACTCTAATAATAATAACCACAAAAGAGGAAGCATGGTAATATAACTACTAATAATCGCATTTCTAGCACGTGTCTAGCTAGCGCGGGGCTAAGCAGTGTATGGCTATTTTCTCACTTAGTCCACACAACACCCTATTATTCTATCACATTCCCTTTCGCCTCCCTCTATTTTCATCCTTTTCATTGTCTGTGTCTCATTTCTTTGCTCCATCACTACTTTATGCATAGTTTATTTTTCTTCCACTTGTGCATAAGCCAGTCTGCTGTAGCACCGGGGGCTTGTGTGGGGGGCCCCACAATGCTGACATTGAGAGAATGCAGCCACCACTCTTTCTGAGAATCTAATTTCTCTCTTTTTTTTGTTTCTTGGTGGAGCAGGATGCCACAAAATGGCTACAAACCTCTTCTGTGTCCAGAAGAGTTACTGCCGTTACCCAATAGCCTCCAACGGGCGCCTCTCCCTAGAACCTCCACTTCACCAGGACACTCACCTGACGTGCTGCTGCTTCTGTTCCTTCTGGTTGAGATCTGTCACCGTCTACGACCTCTGTGGCTGCAGTATCGATCTTGGGCCCCTCTAAACCTACTTCTTCTACAGTAGGAAGAGCTGCCTTCTCAGTCTCTGCTTCCTCCACTGGGCTCCCCTCCTCTGCAGACACCAAGGTCTCAACAGTCACATCAGCATCACTGCCAGGCATGATCTGGAAACCAGAAACCAAACAGTCTGTATCCCCATGGGCCTCAGTAAGATTCAGACTCAGGCCTTTCACTTCTGTCACCTCTGCTGAGGTGCACAGGGTTGAAAGCTTTCTTTGTAATATACAGAGGCCCAGGATTCAAGTACAGCAGTCTGTCACCTGTTCACCAAAACTCTGACTTTTCTTCTTCCTGGGCTCCCAATAATGCTACATTCCTCACCTTTCCTTGCAGTTAGGTGTAGCAAATGGAATTTGAATGGAAGTAACATCTGCCATTCCTGAGACATTGCTTTCAAGGTGTAGGTGGTCCCCTCCACAAGCTAGTTCTATTTTTGTTGCCTGAAAGCCGATGATAGCAAAGTCCTAGAGGACACCTGTGTCACAAAATTGAAGGGGCCCGGCCCCAATACCTGGGTCATGAGATAAAACTACATAAGAAAAGCCTCCTCACCATGCATGCAAAGTCAGAATTTAGAAAAATTGCACTTTAGTATAAACTTTAAAATCTTCATGGGGAAGGTCCCAGAAGCTATATCACATTCATGGGAAAAAGAAAAAAATAGGGAATTTTCTCATGAGCCTTTTTTGAGAACAAAGAGGAAATCATTTTTATTATCAAATATACATTATAATAAAAAATCAAATCAGATTTTGGGTCCTTTACTGGGAGCAGTGAAATAGAAGAAAAAAGGAAAATTTTGTTTCTAAGGTTGGACATAGTCACGAAAGAGCCTTACGTAGTATTTAAAACGTGCAATAATACAATGAAAAAAATACAATCAGAAATATTAGTTTTGAACTAATTGGTTATGGAGACCAAGTTTTTAACACGACTCTAAGCTTAGCAGACCTGCTTTGAGAGATTCAAATCAGGAAGACTGGAAGATGGAGAGTTGTTGGAATGATCTTTATAATATACCAGGACACATATTTCAAAAACTAATCCTGCTGTCTGATGTAATTATCATCAGACATTTCTTTCCTTTATCGAATAAATTTTACCCAGTTTGTCCTATTAAGTTAGGAAAGTCCTAATGTTGCAAATATTAACTATCAAACTGAGAACATGTTAAAGGGAGAGTGCTGCAGAGTGGGCATCAGAAAGGGAGCTAGAAAATATAAACCACACACCCACAGCTCATAGCAAGATACTTATAAAAATCTTACTCAAATTTACAGGTCATAGGTTAAGTAAAAATAACCTGTTGCAGAATACATTTTCATACATCATAAGATTTTACTTTGGGGATGAAAAATAATGTTAACAGCCATACTATTTGTTTTATGGCCAAGAATTACTCATATTCTTAGAAATTTACTTCCCTTTCTTATGAGAATCTCTTATTATGAGAATTTGGCTCTCCAATGTGTGCAATGATTCAAAATACAGTCACTAGCCATGACGTAGCATTTATTTCTTTTTTTCTACCCTGTCATTAAAGTACCTGGATTCAGAAAAGTTATCCTTTTATCTGAATTAGGACATACTTATTTAAAGTGAATTATAAATGTTGGTAATATTGAGGTAGGGTAACAGATATATGGGAGCTTACATTTTGGTGAATGACTGGAAATTTCAATAAGAAAGTTTATTTAAAAATTTAATAGAACAGCACCTCTTGTTTTAAATAAACACTGAGCTTTTTATGGATGTTCCTGTTGCTGTTGTCAAGAGAGTATTAGTAAGAACATAAACTAGGAGGGTATCTTAATCCCTAGAACAGTGAACAGAGCTTGTAGCTTTATAGTTGGAGAAATAAAGATGCTTTCTCCAGGACCCTAAGGACCTAGGAAAATTTCTTCCACATCAGAAACTATACATAAAGACAATGTGCATACACTGGACTGATGGACTAAAATGTAGAAAGCAAGCTTTCTCATAGTTCTAAGTTATTTATGATTTCCATCTGTCTGGAAAATTACATCTACAAAGTGAACTGGTTTCAAAGACTTCAAACCAGACAGAGTCTATATACACGCAGACAGTAAGCAGAACAAACAGAGCAGTGAATACCACCGCATGGGTGTACACACACACACACACACACACACACACACACACACACACACACACTGCTACAGATCAAAAAAGCAGCCATTATGTGATTTGAAAGGCCTCTCTTCCAAGTGATTATACATAAATCCTTCCAAGCACATACCACTAGTAATTGGACTTTACTCTCCACTGAATTGATATAGCTCCAGAAGATAATATATTTCTGTGAAGCACTGATGGTATTCTCAAAGGTAATTTTTAAAACTCTCTCCATACAAATACAATTTCAATAATGAGTCCATGATATATCTCTAGTGCACTATATACCTATCAATTTTATTGTATCAAATTTTACTATCGCAAGATATACATGTTATCATCATTCCTCTGCTAAATGATTGAAACAGGCATCATTGGCTGAAACTAATTTAAACCTGACAGCATGGCTGCTGTGATGCCGGCCACCAGCAGGTGGCGGCCAAGTGCTCCGTCTGTGCGAGTCCTGACTTTCCCGGACCTCGCAGGAGCAAATCGCAGGTCAGCAAGTCAGCGATTTACACACACACACAACACACACACACACACACACACACACACACACACACACACACACACACACACGGGCACGTGGAAAATTGTTGATAAGAATGATGGCAAATAAAAATCACCAAAATATTGAAATTAACAGTGCTGACAGGGTGCCAAAGAAACCGGCGCTGACCATAGAGAGGGAAAGGCAAACAATTTTAATGACCTCTTGGAGAAGTGAAGAAATTAACATTCCTCCATCCTTCTCTGAGTCCATTAGTAGTGAATCCCTATTTATCTAGCCAAACTCAACACTGATTTTACAGAGCCCAAGGACATTACAGAGAGGACTGTCCACTGCCTAAATTTCCTCATATTGTTTTCTGCCTCTGGCATTTGCTCTTCATAATCAGGGGTTATCATTCTCCCTTTATGTCTGGAATCTGTTCCACCACGTTCTGCTCTTACCAAAGTATTTCCACTGCATATTTACTGACTGCGATAACAGGACAACATAAACATACAAGGAAATACAGGGATCCATTTGCTCAGATTAGGTGTTAGCTCGAGATAAAATCAAGGAAAGGCTGAAAAGGTTACTATTGATGGGATTATCCCTCTTATTACTTGTATGCATTCCAATTTGTTAGCTATTTGTAAATTTGAAAAGAAAAACATTTTTGAGACTCTTCTTGCTACTCTAGATGTTACACCTGCGAGGAAAAAGCATAATGATTAATGACTGATATTTATATTTGGCTTTTTTTTTTAAGTGTTATCCAGGAAGACCAGAGAACTGAAACTACTGAAAGTATTTCAAGCCTTTGCTATTCAATGTTATTAATTTTTTCACTTCACTCCAAATCTTGAGAGATACACCATTATCTTATCTTCTGCCAAAACTGTAGTGGCCAAATACATTGACAGTGGAAAACATCTAATGCAACAAAAACCAAAAAAATTTCTCTCTGCCCTCGGGCACATGGTGTTTATTAGGGTGCACAAGGCCCACGACGCACAAGCATCCTACTGTTGCCAATTTTCACAAAGAAATCACAAGGATTAGCCTGGGGCCCTCTTTGAGATGGTGAGCAGCTCTCACTTTATCACTTTGTTACTGAAAAAAAAAACAAAGAAAAACCCAAGTTCGGCTGATTGCCAGACAAAAGCCAATACTCAAGAGACAAGTATTGGGTGAAAGGAAAGGTTGCTTTATTCAGGAATCCGGCAGCCCAGGATGATGGTGGACTAATAATGTCCAAAGACCATCTCCGGAGTTCCGGACCAAGCAGAAGAGTTTTAAAGAGAAGGAAGGGGAGGGTAAGTTCCAGGGAACTGAAAAGCCTGTTTCTTTGGTCACAGATGACACTTTTCCGCATCAGACTCCTGGGCACCAGCACCTGGTGGCAGCTACCTTGGAGACATTCTCTCCTTCAGCAAAACAAACTCATAAATTCTCAAGACCCTGAAGTTATCTCCTGCTTGACAAAGAAACAGTACATTAAAAACACAAAATTATAGTGAGGACAGAAGGAGTTGAGCAAGAATAGCAGTTAACATGTGAACAAAGGACTAAATTCAACTAAATTATTTAATTCTAGCTGTCAAAATACTGGGGTAATAAAATTACAAGGGGGCTCAGCTACAATTTTATCCTATGGATCTTACTGCTTTCATATCATCTGTTTCAACAGTCTCCTTGGTGGAAAGCAATAGGGTTATGGCATTCATATCAGAGTCCTTTCAAACGCCTAACTGGTTAGCAAAATTTTCTGGAAGTGGAAAAACATTAATGCAATTCAACAACAGCCTCAGCATCCTGCAAAGCAAGTAAACACAATGGGGCAAAAGAAACTAGTCAGTCCCTCCAGAGGACTGTGCCGTGAAAGCAAGTCAACAAGGACTGAGACCCCAGCCAAGTAAGAGTCATGACTGGCTGCAGAAGAATTTGTAATTTCCGGGATTTGTGTAATTCATTGCCTTGTTTTACTTATTGTTTGCTTTCTTGGTAATTTTAGCTTTGGACAATGCCTGCAAAGCAGCTTGCCACTCGTGTAACTGATATGGACGCGGACAACTGTCAAGAGTCTCTAGTATGAAATTCCACACTTATCTATGAGACAGGTTATTTTAACTGAAAATAGGTCATCTTTTTTCTGATTGAAAAATAGTGGATACCATGGGCTTAAAAATAACAAAAGAAATAACTAATGGTAACATTTTGAAGTATTTATTTTTATTCATTTTCTATGCATACAGGGGCTTTGTCTATTTTACAATACATGGATCATGTTTCTCAGAAAAATTCTATCAATGGCTGTATAATACTCCATTTCCTTTTCTATTTAATTTATTTAACAGTTCTTTTATCGTTGAACACTAGTTGGTTTCCACTTCTTAAATGTTATAAACATGTGAGAAAGATCTTGGTTTGTAACCATATTTACATTTTTGAAAGTTATACATTTAAATAATTTAAATATTAAAAACTGCTTTATTTATGATGTCCTATTTATGGGCATTTTGGGGGTTTTGCCCAATATTTTCTTGGACAAAAGTCAACACAGAGGAAAAAAAAATTTTTACAGTGCACATCCAAGTACCCACTACCAAGGAGCTCCAAGTGACATGTCACCAACATTTGCTTTATCACTTCTTCCTAACTGTCCACACCGATTTTGATTCATTTTCCAGTCAATCACAGTATATCTTCAAAAAATGTTTTTCAGGAATTCTACAGGGATGTTGTAGAACTTATTTACATGTTTGGTGATGTCTTTCTGCTGCTTTCATACCTGAGGGACTACTTCAGCAGGGGTGGGGGGTGGGGGGGAGAGAGAATTACTACAATGTGCTGCTTTTCGCGCTTCAAAATCTGTATGTGTTCTAACAGCACTGACTTTTAGTATTGGGAGGACAAGTCTGAGGCCTGCCTGATTATTGTTCGTTTGTAGTACATTCCACTCCCCGATCCCACCCACCCAACTGAGATGCTTGCAGAGAACTTTTTTTGTACGCTTTGATTTAAAACATTTAAAAGAATAAATTTAGATTCTAGTCTCTCATGAATTTTGCCTTTTGTTAGTGATTTCTTATGACCTGCATGCAGGAATTCCTTTAACTAGGAAAACTTCAGCAGGAGCACATTTTCTTCTATTACAGCATGTTTTGAGGCAGTGTAAGTAGCCCAGAAAATTGGCAACTCCTCCAGGATACAAGGAGACACGCTGCACTAGTTCTACAAGTAACAAGGGACTGTATCCAGCACCTGCAGCTGGAAAAGAATAAGAACAAGTTTCATTCAGGTCGGCTAATCCCTATGACTGGAACCTGACCCTAAACTGATTTTAATATTATAATCTCATTTACATTGTGGTTACTATGATTGCCATCATGCATCTGACGCCATGACAGTTCCGGAGGAGCTAAATAAGGAAGAAATAGCAGGAAATGGAGGGTCCCATCCAGGGGAGGAGATGAATGAACCATTGTCAATGGGATCTCACCAATTCCTGCCCCCTCCCCAGGAGGTATACATAACTCCTGATCCAGACATCTTCCCCCACAACTCGCTCTCTAAGTTCATCTGCACTTCCCTCTCAAGTGTGTACTTTTGTTTCAAAAAACTACCTGTGCTTTCCTGCATCTGTCTCACTCTTGAATTCTTTCTTGCATGGACTCAAGAACCTGGTCACTGCTGCTCCGGGTTGAGCCCTGTCTTGGACATCCCCGTGAGTCCCCGGTGACACTTCTACTCCATTCTTTACAGCCTCTTCCTTAGGAGTAGTAATTATCCAGGAGTTCTGTTCTCAGTCTCGGGCGCCCACGTCTACCGGCTCTGCTTGTGCCTTTCCTCTGTGATGGGAGAACTACTCCAATTTGTCCTCATATCATGAAATCAATTCTCTAAACTGTTGCTTCTGGTCTTTACCATTCTAAAGCAAATTTTAATTCTAATATTATGTTTCTTCCACTTAAAATCGTTTTTCACATCATCGAGCCTCCTTTTCACGCGCCTCATAAGCAACTCTCTTTCTATGTCAATGTGGTTGACGTATCTCAACTTTCATTCCTTGTTTCATATATCAAGGCCATCTTGAATTTTGCTGACAACAAAAGGAAGGCAGTTTTCAAATTTTTCCTTTGTACTTTTGGTAATTTTTGTTGTTGTTCTCTAAAGAAAATTTTAACTCCGTATCTATTATGCAATCCTTTCCTTCTATTGTATTGCTCTCTCTATAGGCCCGATGCTTTTCTAAAAATGTGTTTTATTTATTTAGTTATCTAATATTACATCAAATATCTCTAGGCCTGATATTTACAGTGGACACGGAAACATCTTCTTTGTTCCCTTTTATTCTCCATTTGTGGACTTTCACATGTCTTTTTCAGAACAGGAGCTGGGGAGGAGTCAGTGTCTACACACAACCATCTGTCTTGAAATACACGTGGCAAAGGACATACTGGTGTGAGAGTGGCAGCAAGCCCAAAGTGACCTAGAGACTTCAGGAAGATGCTCCCACATTCAGGGGGGGATAGATACCAGGTGTCTTCTACCTAAGGTGGGGATGGGGGAAAATCTCACATACTTTTCCCTACCAGGCTCAGTTATTATGTTTTAAGGATCTTTTTGTGCCTTGGTTTGTGGAAAATTCTCCTGGGCTTGTCTAATATATCTAGACTACAGAACTATTAAAGCTTTGACTTTCTTTGTATATTTAGGTGTAAAGAGCATTAAAATGAAAAAAAAAACTGGTAATAGTGAATGATATATATTTTTTTGTGATTTATTCTTTAATGTTTCCAGTTTTCTCAGACAATCTTCAGTTATGTGCTCCTAGGATTCATTTCATTTTCATTACAATAGTCCTGGGGTAAGTGACACAAATGATAAGTAAAGAATGTAAGATACACCTATTTTAAATTTTAGCCAAGTGCTGCTCTTCCGTGGCTAAAGGATACAGACTCAGAGAGTATCCACTTCTTGACATTCGCTCTAGGCAGAGGCCCTAAAGATCACTAAATTCTAGGCTTACCAATTTACCCCAAACATGGACAGTAATAATTCCGATCCACGGGCTGGCTTCTGCTTAATGGTTTCATATATGCACATTCTATAGCCTGTGAGGGAAACTAACATTTACTGCGAATCTACAACTTTCCAGACACTATCCCAAGCATTTGACATTCTGGCACATTATTCGCCCAACAATCTTATTAGGTATTATTCCCACATGCTAGCCAAGTCAACTAATACTTAGAGTTGAAGTAACTCATGCAGTCAGTAAACCAGAATGGGAACAGTCTGTCTCGCTGTAAATTCTGTGTTTTCACACACCAACCTGCTTCCAAGAAGACAAGGTACCTTCTGAAATCAGGAAGTTCCACAGTGATCCTACAACCTGGAGCTCCCCACAGACTCTCTGCTTCCTACTGACAACTCCCAACAAGGAAAGTTTGATGAAGAACGCACGTGTGTTCTCATAAACAGCCAGTGGATTCACGTATGCTCTTGAATGCTGCTCTTTAAAATGAGTCTCATAGATTCTATTAAAATATTTATTTATTCATATACATGTAGTATCTAGGCACCTAAGCAAACATCATAATTCCTTCATAATTAATAGCATATTACATGATAAAAAGATATTGGGAAAAGATTGGTTAAATAAAATTTCACGACATTATTTTTGCTATGAGACCTGCAGATTTCATTGTTTAGAAAGACATGTACAGAATGGGAAAGTGGAGAAGACAAGCACCCGATCTTCTCCTGTATAATCCACTGCACTACAGTTGCGTACATCGGAGAACACTCAGGAATTTGGCACTTGGACATATACAGCTATGTTTGCAAGTTAGAGATTAATGATCCCAAAGCTGGAAGGACCACAGGCTCATGTAACCCAATGCTCTCATTGCACACGTGCGGGAATATGCAGGAGTAGCAGCAGCACTGGGGACAGAGCCGGAGGTCACTGTTTTAGTTCTCGCTCTTCCATTCATTAGCGCTGGAGCTGGAGTGACACCCTGAATGCCCTGGGAAGTAGCAAAGGGAGATACATATCACAGTGGGAATCCTGGCTACAGGCCACCCTGGTCTTTTCATGCCCCTCCTGTATTTTGGATCCAACTTGAGGTCGTGATTCATCTGAAGATCCCAGCATTTATATAAAATTACAGCGTTTTCTTCAGGATCTATTTGAAAGACAAGCTCAAGAGGCAGCTAGGGTCATTCTGACCTCCAGAAAAGATTCCCGTACTAAAAAGCAGGCTGGTGGCTAGTCCTCCTCTTCACACAAACTACATTTCAAACACTGCAGGCTGCGATTTTCCTTCAGCACGAGTGCAGGGGTGAGCTCTCCCAGGCAACACGGGGAATCCGCTGGTGTGCCTTTCACAGGTGGCACCTGATATTAAAAACTACATTAGACATACCTATGCTCTTCTTTTCTAAGAAATTTAGTGTTTTTTTCCCCCTGACCTTTATCTCAATCGTATTTTTCAATCTCCTTTCCTCGTATTGCCTGCAGCCCTGTCACAAACACTCAGCAGCAAGATCCCAGTGCAGCTCAGCTGCTGGCAGCCATGTTGCCATGGAAACATCGGTCAAAACTAGCTCCATACGTACTTCAAAAATTAAGATCTTCTGCAGAAATGTCAAAGCTAATGAATTTTTGGTTAATATGGCCTTTAAGGTCATGGCAGAATATTTAATAATGATACATATTAAAACATTCAAGTTTTAATTAGAGATTTGCAAAGCATATGGGAGAAGTAGATAGGAAAAGTGGATTTATCTTTTGAAGCAAAGGTAAATATTGTGTATTGCACTCTCAAGAGATGGGGACATAAGCAAGTGCTAGTTTCTGAAGTAGCTGTAAAGGACAGCCTCAATGGGGGTTGCAAATAGTTTGTTAAAGAGGTTGGTTAAGGAAAATACCTTTATGGCTCAGTAAACACTTACTTTGCCTGGCTAAATTCTGATTTGAATGATATCTAAAGAATTTGCTGCCACTGGTCAAATTGCCTTCTTATGAATGGACCCAAGCTCCGTTGGACAGAAGGCAGAGGCGGGGCTGCCAGACACACCCAGAGTTTATACCAAAAAAATGGTGATCTGTAAATCACTTAAATGTCATTGTGTTCTGTTGGCAAAACTTCTAACCCTGACCCTGCCAAGGACCACAGCCTGGGATCCGGCCAGATGGCAGCATAGGGCCTGAATCTTGAGGAAGGGTAGGCAGCTGACAGTCCCACTGGAAGGTCCAACTGCCACCCCCCTGATTTTACAGCCCTGAATAGTGCATGGCATGGCATTGGGAAGTAAAACCAACTCCATGACGATCTGTCACCCCAACTGCCCAGCAAATAGAAGCTGGAAAAGAAGCCATAAACCAAGGGTGCTCTCATTGCCACAAATGACTTGGAAATTCTTAAAGTTTTAGGTTAATAAGCTATAGATTTTTAAGAGCAGGAAGAGAACAGAGTGTATCAGGCATGACTCTCTTACAGGGCAGATAAGAAAACTGGCAGAGAAGGGGAAATTAAGGAAGGAAAATTCTGTATCGATGGGCCCAGTATGCAAGCCTCTAGAAGAGAGGACGTCTTAGAAAGGACAAAGAATTCTGATGGGACACAGCTTATTTAGGAACTAACAGGAAATTTGTGTTGATGGGGACCTAAATTAGATGGATTCCTTTACCATTTCAGACATGAGGCAAAATTGAAAATGAGGTTATCTTCCATATCTGTTGCCTTCTCCTTCTCAGAATACAGACTTCACTGACTTTTGCTTATCCCATTTTCTATGATGATGATAACAATAATGATACAATCAAATTATCACTGACTGAGGACCCTCAATCTGCCAGGTGCTGCACAAGTGACACGCATTGTTTCGAAGACCTCACAGGAAGCTTTGAAAAAAATTAGTATTAACCCTATTTTACATTTGAGGCAATTGGGGCTCAGAGGTCACAGAGCTACTGTGCAGCATAATGAGAAAGCTGGCACTGCTTTGATCATAATAAGCACCTTACTTTTCCTAAATATAAAAACCAAATTATCCAAATGGAAACAAAGAGAAAGAAAATGACCTGTCTAAATATTTGTATTTTAAGAGATACGACTACAGTCTCTTTCAGGACCCCTAGATTATAGTGTCAATCAATCAGCTGTGCTGGACACCATGGAACAAAAAAGAAACAGTGCCATTTGCTTCGCCCAAGGGGCAATGAACAGGTAAGTAGTTGCTAATAGAAATGCAGTCAAATTCAGAGAAAATAACCATTTCTGTGATTTTTTTTTCCCTGAGAAAGGTAAAAAGTTACATCCATCTCAAAGGCCCTTTATAAATATGTACATATTTAATTTAAAGCATGATTTAATGTGAGCACTTCGAATTTGGAGACAACTCTATGATAATTAAGGGCAGACAAGAAACCAAGCTCTTCTAGCTGCCTCTGACATATTGGGAGCTCACATCTAGAAGCACAGTAGAAACCAAGCTCTCATGTTTACTCTGCACAAGGAGAATACTCAAATGCTGTTCCCCGTGCACATGACCGACACAGAAGGATGTTCCGACCACTGTGCAATGTCTGCCTCCTCCATCATCAGTCTGTGCAAACTATTGCAGCAGGAGGCATACTGACTTACTGCTTCACCATATCCCTCAGATCCAGAACAGAGCCTGACATCTAGAGAGGACTCAAATGTATTTGTCAACTGAATGAAGAAAACTAACACATACATTCTATTCAAGCAGATAGAACTATTTTTAGCAAGATGAAGGCATATACTGTAGCCTGACATACATAATGTTTGTTGGTTTAAATTGGTCTTGACAAGTCAACTTAACATTTGGACAAACTGTAAAAAACAAAACACAGTAAAACCAAAAGTTATCCCCAAAATAATGGGTCAATGTTTCATCTTCCAAGATTTTCCAACAATTCTAAAAACATCTTACCTCAGTCTTCTCCCCAATTATTTTATTTACTTTTTGAAACTATGCTAATCCCAAATTAGAGTGCATTATTTATTTAAAAATAATAGGGAAAAAAGTCATTGGTCCAGTTCATATCATTTGAGCAAAATAAAGGAGCTGACAGAAATCTAGAGAGAATTGGAAGAGGACTCTGCAAGAAAATGAAATAAATGTGGGTAAAAATTATGTTTATCTGTTTTTAAAACTAATTCTCTGATATATACCGGAAATAAATACTGCTCTTTTTTTCTAAGAAAATTTTCATTATTTGTATAATGTGAAAACAGCTGGAGAAGTAGCAAGTGTTGATTTTTAAACTGCATTCTGCAGACATACTGGTAAAATGTGATTTTGTAGGAAAAACTAAAGAAAATCCTAGCTATGTGGGGAATAAAACAAAAAACAAAAATCTATTAATTAAACCTTTCTTGAAAGCCCCAGATTACTTTAACCACTGATAAAATTTTCAGTGTTTGAAATTACATGTGCCTCTTTTTTTTTTTTTAAACAAAACCACCATAAACTTCACCTCATATAAAATGCTCTGTCAAGACTCAAAGTAAAAACTGTGTGGTGACATTTCAGCAGCAAAAAGGATGACCTCAAAAGGTCATGTCAATCCAATCCTGACTGATGACAGTCACAGCCAGGCTGTTAATTAATGTTCAGGACATAATGTTGATTTTTTTTCTTTACAACTAAATATCACACATCTAGCTAGCAACAGAAGAGTCTTTTCTTTAGAAACAAAATAGCCCTAATATTATTTTAGATTATTATGACCAAAAGAGAGAAACTATGAATCTACATTAGAGGACAAAAACACTTTCTATGTGATGTTATTTTCTTAAGTAGAAGGGAGAACATGGAGGAAGAAATAACTTCATCCAAATATGTCAATTTTAAAAACACAGAAGGTAATCAGTCGTAATGAGCATTAGGCAAACTGTACTGTTGTAAGTGGCCCTCTTCTACTATTATTTTTCAGTCCATATGAGGATGGAGAAATGAGCTTCTTGAACTTATTCTCCTCAGAGATGGTGGCTCACATGGTGAGCTCTGTACCTGCTCTTCTCATATCACCTCTGGGCCTCAGCAGGTGCCTGAACCCTTCATGAGACTCTCCACGTTGCCTTGTAATTCACAAGGAGTCTAATTTTTTTATTCTCTAAAATTCACTTATAAGCTTTAGAAAAGATTTTTAAGAATGAAGAATTCTTCCAAATACCTCCTTACTCAACATTACGGAAGCTGGTTTTAGTGATGGTTGATGCTTGTACCATAAAGTTTATCAAATATTTTTAATATTACTCTTGGTTAAAAAGATTGTAAATCTTTCATAAATTTTTGTATAATAGTAGGAATGATATAATAGGTACTTGATAATTGGTAGCTACTAATATTGTTTATTGGAAAACCAACGAACTTGGATTCTGAAAAAACAAAAACCTACTTCTCTAAGTTTCTTAAAATAAGAATGGGTGTGAGAGGTATGTAGCCATGGTCTTCTGAGAGGGGATCATGGAGAATCAACATTTGAGCCTGGATTTAACATGTTAGTTTGTTTAATTCACATCTCCAGTCTACTGCACAGCATCAAATACCCTTGCTCAAAACCATTGGCATTATGGCACTAAGTCCCACACTGAATAGTCTGGGGCATGGAATCAATGAGGTTTAATGCACTGGTGGGGATGAAGTCTGGGCTGCTATTCAAAACAGAAACCTGACAAGGAGTTTTCAGAACTAAAGCAATTTCTAAATTAATAGCTAAACCTAATCAATATCTTTTTGACTCCCCGGCATCATCCATGTGCTTTTTAAAATCAATTCTCCTCTTAATTATACCAATAGTAAAAAATTCAGCTGTATTTTTCCCTTCCTGTGTTACTGAAATAATCTTAATGTTAAGTTGGGTGAACAGATCACAATCTGCCACCAGATGAAAATGCCCCATCTGCGCTGAGTTACTGAGATCCCCAGAGCAGTCAGAGTGACAGTTTGGAAGAAAAAGCCTGGAGCATGGGGCCTCAGCACTCCCCAGCATAAAGTCCGGACAAGCAGTGCTTCCAGGAAGGACTCAATCTAGCAGAACCTATTTCTTGTTTCCCCTACAGGACTTGGGCCAACTCTATATCTTTAAACGGAAAATAAGATCATTTTTCTTGAGTCATTCTTAATTTGTATTTTCCATCACTATTCTGCCCTATTATTTATCTTTCGACTCTATTAATGAACTATAGATTTGACATACGACCTACTCTTTTCCCAGTCAAATAACCTAGCACACCAAGAGAAAGAAATATAACTTTTTTTTCTCTAGTTATCTTACCTAGGCAGTGTAAATTCGGGGAATAGGGAAACTGGTTTTCCTCTTTGTACAGATTCTTTGAAGGCTGTAGTAAATAGTATCCTGATTGAAATTCTTTGGAGACATTTTAACTGCATTTCATAAATAAACTTTTCACTCTCCATGGGTATTCTGAATTACATTTTCCTTGGTACAACTTTATGCTTTCACAAGTGTTAAGCTATCCAGTTCAACATGATGCATATAATACTCATTCCCGTTTGTGATGTCTTGTATATAGGGCTACATGGAACAGGGCAGGAGCAGATTCCCAGGCAGACAGATGGGTCTCCACCCTTGCACAAAATACACCCTCTTATTAAAAGAGCCAGACACCTGATTTTGAGCGAATGGTTGTATACACAGGAATACTTATATATTCATGGATTTGTAAAATGGGATTTCAATCCCTCATCAGGCCATAGCCAACCTACAAAACTAATACTGGAAGAAATATGTAGACACAACCAACAAAGTTATCATCTGCAGGTGGGTCTCTAATTAAAGGCACACCCTTAGGTAGAGCATCACATTAACAGCTTTGATTATTTGTGAATTCTACAGCCCATCTACCATGAATAGGAGAGTATCCGAGAGAATCAAGGCACCCTTTGTAGATAAGCAAGTCTGTGGCTACATGATAGTTTTCTTTGTATCATAAAATCAGGTCTCTGGATATCTTCTTTAATCAACAAACAGCCCACCTAAAAAGGAGGATTTATTATATGTAAATTGTACTTCAATAAATATGATTTTTAATTAAAAATAGTCACGGGATATAAAGTAGAGCATAGAGAGAGAATATAATTACTGTGATAACTATGTATGGTGTTAGGTGGGTACTAGACTTATCAGGAGGATCACTTCATAAAGTGTATAAATGTGGAATCACTATGCAATACACTTGAAACTAATATTGTCAACTGTAATTGAAAAATAAATTTAAAAAAGGGTTATACCATATTTGCCGGCGTATAAGACGATTTTTTGGCCCTGAAAAATATGCCTCCAAGTGGGGGGTCGTCTTATACGCCAGGTACACTTCAGATAGACTGCCCATAGTGCTTGCCCCGTGCCATAGTGGCCTCCCGATGCCCGCCCACTTCATTCCACATACCGTTCAGGCATCAGCAGCGCTGCTGGGTGTATGCTCGGCTGTTATGCGATTTTGCTGTTATGCGATTTTACCATACTCGCAAAATCGCACACAGCCGACCATATAACAAACTCTGTATTTTGAGTGGAAATGCTAGGGGGTCATCTTATACGCCGAGTCGTCTTATACACCGGCAAATACGGTATTTTATAAGAGAAAGAAAACTAGAGAGACTGGAGTTGCACTGTCAAAGGAACAAAGGCTATTTGAACCAGGGGAGCCATGGCAGGTGTAGAGGTGATTTGGCCCAAGTGAAGCATGGATGAGAAGGGAGAAATGGGATCATGAGATAAGCATGGCTGTGGCAGGGGGGCAGGTGGTAGGTGAGAGGGGGTGGCACTCACCACTGCCTCCTCCACTGGTTCCTCAGCCCGGGTGTCCAATCCAGCGTCCAGCCCAACAGCAGGTGTTACAGTGGCAGGTGGCTCCTCTGCTTTCGGCTCTGCGGGTGGAGCCTGTTCAGATTCAGCCTTTGATTATTTGTTTTGAGGGTTAGAGGAAAAAGATTCAACGTATGAATAGAGCATTATAGAATATTGGACAATTAAGATCTTCATCATCCTACAGGCAACTAGCTTCATTAAATCTGTGCAGGAAAAAATCCCCAAATGTGCCATTATGGGCTTTTACAGAACTGGCAAGTCTAGGACTGGACTATAAGCTTTTCTTTTACCATCATCAAGAACTGTCATTTCCCTTGAAATTAGGCCAAGACTTACCATTTTGGCTAGGGGAGGGGAGGGGAGGGAAGGGACAGGAGAAAAAAGGAAAGAAGGGAGGGAGAGAGGGAGGAAGGAAGGAACAAGAAGGGAGAGAATGAAAGGAAGGAAGGAAGGAAGGAAGGAAGGAAGGAAGGAAGGAAGGAAGGAAGGAAGGAAGATATTGGGAGCCAATTGAGGACAGTTGGGGATACTGAGGCTGTGGCAAACTGCTACATGCCTCTATGCAGGACCCTATGCCTAGGGGAGCGGCTGGGTAAGACAGTCTGCTTAGTAAGTGCATACGCAAAGCTCAGACACCCCCAAGAGAGAAAAAATGCTCCAAGACTTTCCACCACGGATTTGTTACAGTTTCTATCCCGGCCCTAGTTCCTGGTTTCTGTATGCCTACACCCAAAGCCCCCTGCTAGAATCCCCTACACAAAGAGGAACTTATTGCCTGCATAACCAGAGCCTTTCCAATAAACGATGTCTTAGTCTGTTACCAGCAGGCTGAGGCCCTCCTGCTCCCAGCTTTTGTCTCTGTTTTCTTCGTTTCCCGTTTCCCACCCAATCCTCTCAGGTACCCTTTTGGTGAGCTCCTGGCTAACCAGCCAGGGGCGTTCAGTTGAGCGAGTCAGCTCTCGACAATTGGCGCCCGGAACAGGGACCTGAGTCTGGATTGTGAAGTAGGTTGCAAACAGCAAGCGGGCGTGAGGAAACGCCCTTCAGGGACGGTGCACCGATACCAGCGGACCCATCCGGTTGCTTAAGGAATGAAGGGAGCAGAAGGCTACAAACAGGGGAACTAAGGTGGCCGTCTCCTCGTTTTGTAAGGAAGAGTTAGGAGTAAAACTCGAGACAGTGTAAATAAAAAAAAAAACAAGGAAAAAAAGTTTTGTAAATATATCATCAAGATAGTTTGGTATGTGAGTTAAAATTGGCCACTCCACTCACCTGATAATCAAAGTAATTGGGGAAACTAACAAACCTTTGTGTAAAAGAGTGTGAATGCGTGATTCCTTGTGGCTCCACAGTTTTGACTACGGAGTCTGAGTGGGCTCCAACCTGCGTTTCCATAATTTGTCATATGGCATAATGGCAACTGGGCTTTTGTCTCCGGACATTTGTTCACCTGACTGGGGGCTTACACCGGTGGGCCTTTGCTAAGCCAAACTCAGTCCCGTGAGGGGTGCGGCCAGGCGAGCATCTGAGTGACTTCTGAATGAATGTTTTGCTTTCTCTTTTAAAATTTTAGAAATAAGAAAGTATGGAACAAACAGAGTCAAAGAGTCATGCACTTTATCTACAATTGTTTAAAATAGTGCTTGCAGAAAATAATAGTTTAGCCTGAATGCAACTTCTGGAGGATTTCCTTGGCTGGCTTTGTGCCCGGTACCCCAACTCTAAAGAAGACATGCTAGATTTAGAGACGTGGGATTGGGTTAGGGCACATCTGCGAGCGTGCCAGGTGCAGGGAAATGAAACAGTATCAGAGGAGTTACTTTCACATTGGGAACAGATACAGGACGGTCTTGCCCATGAGGCCTCTGAGTCTGAGGGAGCCTCAAACTCACGGAAAGAGCAGCCTTAGACTGTTAGAGAACAGCTGAGGGAGAGGCTTCCTTCTTTTGAAGGACTAGAAAGACCCAAAATAGAATCTCTGCGGCAGCCTAGTGCTGAACTAGAGGGGTCTTTTCAGAAGGAGGAAAATCCAGCTCCACGGAATGACAACGTGGCTCATGCCACAAGTCGTTCCTGGCGAGGGTTTTCTTCACCACCGCGGCCACTGCCGCCAGCACGGAGGCAGCAGTCTGCCTCACGACCGCCTGATGAGCATGTCTCAGGCGCCAGAAGCCGAGTCTCTGAGGTTTCCTGGCCTTCAGAGGATCAGCCTTATGGCCTGACATTAGCATTTAGAACTATAGGTGATAAGTTAATGGAGAGTGTTCAGGGCTGCCAGGGCACTCCCCCGCCATTGAGAAAGGCACTCTTGATTCAGAGGTCTGGGAAAGGGTTACAAGGCAGCTCAGAAAAAGACAGGAGCTCCAGGAGCCCGGGAAGCCTCCGAGCGAAGTACTTTCACTTTGGGAACTGGTACGCGACGGCCTCACTGTCAGCTCAGAGGCTCCGTGCCACCCAGAGAAACAGGAAGAAAAGGAAAAAGGGCCCCTTGAATAGCTCTTTGGCAGCCACACTTCCTCCTCTGTATTCAGCAACTTAACAAAAATAAGTCTTAAAAGATTTCTGTAACTCTCAATAACTTTCAAGGTCTTACAGATATCCTCAAATGTGAACATAGGGCTCCTACAGCCTCCTCTTAAGGCTGAGGTAACTAAAGAGAAGAAAAGAGGCACTTTTAAACCCAGGTGGCAGCCCCCCCCCCTCCTTATCACAGCCTCCTGAAGCTATAAGGACAACTATAAGATCTTAGGTCCTCTCTACAATTGTTAATAATTCTGTGTGTGTGTGTATATATATATATATATATATATATATATATATATATATATAGTCTCTAAGGTCTATACTTGTTATGTTTTATACGTATTATAATATTTTTGCCTCTGGATGGTATTATCAATTTATAATATTTGATTAGCTAAAAATAAAAGATTAAACACTTTATTAAGATAATAAAAATCAACTCAACTACTTCTCAGGCTCACATAATTTAAATAAATAAATACATTTAACTAAGGCTGATTTCTTAGTTTTACCAAGTTATATTAAATAATAAAAATTATTAAATATTTTAATAGGTATTTCAAAATAACAAAATACTGAAAAATAATTATTAAATAGGTCTAAATTTGTCTATTTCTGGCTTCTTATCACACAGACATTAAGGGATAAATTAAGATCTATTAATATATCATATATTACATTACAAAAGCCTATGCTTTTCCAGGTTATAAAAAATATTCCTCCCAGACCAAGTTCCAATAAAAGAAAAACCCAAACAGCAAAAAGGGAGGTTGCTGCTCTTGTGGGCAGACAGCCCGGCATCGCCAAGTAATGGGGGCTCCGACAACTTCACTTTAAATTTAGTAACAAAAAATACAAATTAAAACGGGCCATCTTAAATTTTTTAATAAATATTTCAAATTCCTAGGAGATATTAATGGGATAAAAGTTTTTAAAAACCACCCAGTATCTTAATATTAAGTAATTTTCAATATAAGGGTAAATATCAATTTTAGGTATGTTTATGTATAAGGTTAAGCACAATTAATATTAGGTAAGATAAGGGTAAATATAAGTATAAGATTAAGTATAATTAATCTTAGGTAATAAGGATAGGTAGACACATAAAAATTAATTTTAGGTATTTTTAGGTATAAGTTTAGGTATAAAAATAAGGTCAAGTACTTGATTTTAGGTATTTTTAATTATAAGGTTAAGTTTAATTAACTTTAGGTACTGTTAAGTATAAGTTCGTCAATTTTAAGGTTCATGAACTTAATTTAACTGTAGGTATTTTTAAGTATAAGTAAGGTTAATTAACTTGAGGTGTGCTTAAGAATAAGTATAGTCAACTGTAAGTATTTCTTTTACTTTGGAGGTTAGTCACACATTATACGGAGTAGTCTCGATGTTGGTGAGGGGGACGACTTTCGTTCTTGCAGACCAACTCCACAAAATTATTCTGAGCATCATGGACATTCAAAATTTCTTACTCCAAGGCCAGCCGAGTGGCTCAGTTGGTTAAGAGCTCGCTCAAGAGTTTGAGCTCTGAGCAACAGCGGTTCGATTGCCGGCCGAGCTGAGCTGCCAGCAGGTGGCAGGATGGCTCAGCTTAAAAAAAAAAAAAATGAAGGTTTTCAAAATTTCTTACTCCAAAATTCACCAATATATTTAATCATTTGCTTATATTCAATCATAGAGACTTGGCTATGGTAACATAAAACATGTACCCGTCTATCCCTAACATTTCAATTAATAAAACAAAAAGGGGGGACTATAGATACTCCTTGGGTACCAAGGATACCAACCTTAACTAAATTCATTTTTCAAATTTTGAAGTTTCAGGTTTTTGCAGTTTTTGGGTTTTTTTTAAGATTTTTATTGGGGAACTGGGGGATGGAAACAGCGCTGGGGAATTGGGGGAAGGGGAACAGACAAGTTGCTCTCCTTTGTTCTTCAG
>NW_017732326.1:522053-524990 GCF_001890085.2 Hipposideros armiger | reverse complement strand
TAAGGCCTCGCAGCATTCATCATGCTCTTGGCCAATACAGTCACTGCAGCCGTATCCATAAGAAATTCTATCCAGACAGCGGATTATGTAGAACAGCTGGCACAAAACCTTACTATTGCCCTGTTATTGGAGGAAAAAATAGATAACAAGTTGGAGCCCAGAGATACTGTGTTGGAGGACACTGTTGTAAAAATAGGAAAGGAGGTGGAAGCCCTTCGTGTCCACCTATCCCTTAGGTGTCATGCCAGATACCAACAGGTATGCGTGACCCCACATCTCTACAATAGAACACAATAGGTTTGGAAAGACATTTATAAATGGCTCAAGGTGTCTGGAATGCTTCCAACCCTGATGGTGACCTCTGAAGCTTACATGAGATTATCAATGATATCCAAGAAAGTCGGCTGGCAGTACAAGATCCAACCTCTCTAGCCAACAATATTCTTAATTCTCTTAGTAAATTTAAACCCATCAGTGCCCTACAGGTAATCACCTGGGTCTTCAGTGCTACTGTACTTTTCCTACTACTAATGATCTGTGCGATCTCACTCAGTGGAGCAGTACTGAAGGCCCGTCTGCATGAGATCAGCCTTGAGACACGTCGCACGTGGCTCATGATGGAAATAAAACCTCCACAACACCAGCGACACTAGTGCTCCCTGCTACAACACTGTTCAAACCATAACATGGATTTCGCTTCTCGTTTTAAATCCCATCGCGCCAGACTCTTGACGAAGGCCAGACAACACTCCTAGAGATCTACACCCACTAGAAACTCTCTTCACTAACTGCCGCTGGAAGCTGTAGAGACTTTACTAATTATGGACTTATGGACTTTCACATTTTGGACTTATACACTTTGGAGCTTTTCTCCAATAACTAACCAACAGTATTAGTTTGCTTTTGTTTCACTTTGCTCAAAATGTATCATTGATTCATGTTATGTTGTATTGTTATGTTGTATTGTACATTGTATAGGAGAAATTGTTTCTCCAGAAACTTTAAAGACATTGGTCTAGGGCACATTGGTCCCTCATTCCTGATTATTAGTGTACCCAATATGTTCCTCTTTTCCCCAAGGTTGTAATCTACTGTGTTTGGTTTAAGGTTTTCATGCTAAGTCAGCATATAGCTCTCTCCATGCCCCTCCTTAGGGTAGTATGTAAAAAAGATCCTTTGTCCTCAGGCTCCCCCTCCCAGGTCTGGACCCGTGAGCTGGGGCTGGATAGCCAATGACGGGTAAGATCTCCATAGGGGGACAACCTAAGACAGGCACAGTCACCGAGGGTCCCAGATAATATCTCTTACTCCGAGCTAGTCATTAGGCCATAGCCCAGTTAACATAGCCTGAGTGGGACATTGCCAGTCTAGACAAAGCTCTTATTTAAAAAACAAAAAAAGGGGGAGATGTTGGGAGTCAACTGAGGACATTTGGGGATAATGAGGCTGTGGCAAACTGCTACATGCCTCTATGCAGGACCCTATGTCTAGGGGAGTGGATAAGAGAGTCTGCTTAGTAACTGCATACATAAGGCTCAGACACCCCCAAGAGAAACAATGCTCCGGGACTTTCCACCATGGACTTGCTATAGTTTCTATCCCCGGCCCTAGTTCCTGGTTTCTGTATGCCTACACCCAAAGCGCCCTGCCAAAGCCCCTGCTAGAATCTCCTACATAAAGAGGAACTTATTGCCTGTATAACCAGAGCCTTTACAATAAACGATGTCTTAGTCTGTTACCAGCAGGCTGAGGCCCTCCTGCTCCCAGCTTTTGTCTCTACTTTCTTCATTTCTCGTCTCCCACCCAGTCCTCTCATGTATCCTTTTGGTGAGCTCCTGGCTGACGAGCCAGGGGCGTTTGGTTGAGCGAGCTGGTCTCATTCAGGAAGGAAGGAAGGAAGGAAAGAAGGAAGATCCTAGGAGCTCCCACCATTTCCAGCTGGAAGGAGCGAGGAAGAGCTCACATGAATGACACAGTTCTGGGAACTCCCAACTCCACTGATATGCATTGCACCAAAAAAACTGAGGGGTCATTCCAGTATTCAGAACAAAATGCATTAATCTGCACAGGGCAGAATTCTCCATGCTATGAATTAGACTCTTTTAATTGCTTGGACAACACTGACATCTTTTCATCCCACTGTGAATTCTGTGCATAGATCATCCTGATTCCAATTATATGCTGAGTCAAGCCCCTGGAATGTCTTAGCTCCAGACTTTTTTTAGTTTAAAAATTAGCAGTATTAAATAACAATGGGCCATTAAAAACACCACAGCCAATGCATGTTACCATGGGTACTGAAAAAAAAAGTTCCCTCTTTTTCTATTTTGATTAATACAAATAAACATATTTATTTAGCATGACTATTTCACTAAATGGATGACCATTAGAGGGAAGGTTAATATCCTTTTCCATCAGAACTTTTAAACTGTAAAAGAGTTTAAAAGTGTTTTCTTAGAGGAGAAAGAAGTCTCCAATGAATACTTTGATTGGAGAAATTAGTAACTTCTGTCAGACTCTTACCATAAGCAATCAAAAGCCACCTCTAGCTCTGTGTGTCCACCTAAGCTGATGTACATGACAAGTTCCATCGGAAAGGGATGGAGAAGTTATGCTGACATTACAGAAAGTAAATAATGAATAACCCAATGTTGGACAAATATACAAAATATTTGTCTTCTACCCCCCACCAAATTCTCCATTGTGACACATGCCATAATCACAACATCCTTCTCTTTAAAGGGAAGAATAAAATGGAAGGACACGTTGGTAGATATGTGTGCAAAACTGATATTTTTATGGGCCTTTATAATCTTTAAGAGGTGCTCTGATACAACTTCTAAGAATAAATGAGATAAAATTCACTCAAATATATTTTTAGGAGTTCTTTATGGGAAAACATTTCACTTTTATTGTTCAAGATGATTATCTTCATAA
>NW_017732326.1:501232-521498 GCF_001890085.2 Hipposideros armiger | reverse complement strand
TGAAGAACAAAACAACGCAACTTGTCTGTTCCCCTTCCCCCAATTCCCCAGCACTGTTCCGATCCCCCCAATTTCCCAATAAAAATCTTAAAAAAAAAAAAAAGTAAAAGATAGCTTAAAATGAAAGAAACTATTTTTATCAGGATCTGGGTTTCTTGGAAGTCCTAAGAAATTCTGATATTTTACATAAGGCAAGAATTAAGTGGGGTGATTTCATAAATGAATCGAATTGCATTTGCTTGCTGAAATCAGACAGTGCAATAGAGACACAGTATGATGAGGAGGTAGGATCAGCTATGTCCCCATAAGTCACTACATTTTCCCCTATATCATAACATCACACCCAATGTTACAATATAGCATTACAACTTCACACCTTAAATTCCAGGGGGATAAATGTAACTCACTGAATGATGAGTAAGGATGAAACATGACAGCATGACTCTATGTACAATCAGCTACTTAAATTTGGACAAAGAAGTCACCTTCAGTTCCTTCTAAGATAGTATAAAATTGTAATTCTTTTGTCCAGATATAAAGAAAAACAAAGGTAAATTGTGAATGACATCTCATGGAAAGAGCTAAAATAGTCCTGTCAGAACTGTGCCCTGCTTCAACCACCCTTTTTCTGTAAGATGCCTCCCCTGACCGACATTGCAAATGGGCTGGTACCTTGCCATACCCATTTAGGAGCACTGGGGATGATTTCCTATGGTTTGCTGGAGTAGCGATCATTCTACATTAGAAGAGAGCGATATTCTACATTTATTAGTGGCAGCAGGATGCCACAATGGTTTAACTCAAGAGACTCAGAAATGGAATTCTTTGTTTAGAACAAAACAACTAGTGTAAAGTTGGCCCACACTTTCCGGTATCCTCTATGAGTAGATGGAAACTAGGTCAATCAGAGGAGATGGATCAAGAGAATGGGGCTAAAAGTCCAATATGACATTTGCCTTACAGTCCTGCTTCTCCAATCTTAGGAGAGCTAATTTGGTGAGAAATGCAAAGGGCCATAGAGGTAACTCCGAGCCCTGAGCAAAGCTGGCAGATTCAAAAGGTTTAAATCTGTACTCAAGGAACATGCTGTGAGGCTATGAAATGTAGTCTGGGAAGCTGATTAACATCTTCAACTTCTACCTCACTGAGAACAGTCAATGACCAGAGGTTGGGAAACTGTCTTGCTCCGGGATAGATACTGCATAATCACAACTCACCAGGAGATGTATGTTCACTCTGATTTCCTTGATCCCCACAGGGAAAGCCAATGCCAAAGCAGATGCGATGCTAGGCATGATGAAGCTAAGTTCCCCAGTGGAAAGAGGTGTCAGATGTCTGCTTTAAAGACTAAATACCAAGAGAAGGGAAGGGCAGACAATGGAAGCTCTTCGAACCAGGTATGGGGGCTAGAGAGATGTTCAGAGGAACTTAAAAACACTGGATTCTATGCCTGGACTTTTGCATCAAAGTAATAGGTGTGAGTTTAATTATGACCCATTTTCTTTCCTTTATACCAGTATTTCTCCATTTATCTTCACCCATTCACAATTGACAATTAAAAATCTCAGCGTCCAGCATCAGTATAACCCTTATTCCATCATTACCCAGGCTGAGACTCACCAATGAACATAAAACACGAGCTTCTCTGGCTCCATTATTGACACCAATATTAATTCGTGTTTTAAACATTTATATCTTTATTTGAAGGCCACAGAGACTCCATCTTTCATTTGGTTACCCAAAAGGCAAAAGTATGACAACCTATGACAAGGTATTAGAGGCACACTTACCTTTGAAAAATATCAAATTAACCTGTAAGACAAACTTCTCAGAATTCCTTACTTAGAAGTGTAATCATCCAAAAAGAAAAAATCATTCTACTTAAAAGCAATTCTACACTTCCACTGTAAAAGCCAAGAGCTGGGATAATTATACACCATTTCCATGGGAAAACCAGTGAGCTACAAATAATCCTTGTGCACTAATCCTCAAAGAGCCAAAATCCTCTGTAGTATATCACTGACAAGCTCACAAGTGTCATCACTTGAGGTATCTTCACACAACTTTACTAGTAAGCTGCTGCTAGAAAGGTTTCCCATGATAACTGCAACATTTATCTTATAGGAGTCACTTCTAACATCAAGGGTAACTGCTTTCTACTGACTCTCTAACTAAGCTCTTCTCTCGTCTCGTCTCTCATCAAAGTAGGAATCACATCTCTACAATGCGTTATTTGTTTCTGCAACTCACAAAAAAGAAGGGAGAAGATGAGAAATGAGGTAGCTTCTAGTTCAAGAAAATGCAAGGATCTTTTTTGAAACATGAATTCTTGCAGCAATTTGATTTTCAATCCTGTAGCTTAAGTTATAGTCACATAGAAACAAACATCCACGTACTTGATGGATTTAGTGTGTTCTACTAAAGCCCACAATTAGGAAACTTTGGTTTTGGCTGTTATCACTGTGCCTTTATAAATAGAAACAACCATTCAAAGTCACATTGAGATTTGTCAGAAGCTTTCCTTTCTATTTGCTAGAAAAAAGGGGGGCTGCAGAAACCACATTCTGGATATTTAAGCTCTGGATAACCTAGAATCATCAACCTTAGAACAGTTAGCAGTAACTATCAACTTCTCAAAGACACAAATTAAAACTGACTTACCAAGTTACTGATCATATTCTGGTCTATCTGCATTGTGAATAATGAAGTGTCCTGGGGCTGAAAATTGGGGAGAAAATAGAAGGTTAAAAAATATTAAGCTTCCCACTAATTTGCTAAAAAAGCAACAACAAAAATATCATTTAAATTAGCTCCTATCAATTGTGTCAAAAATACATTAAAGTTTTTAACATTCTCCTTGTGAAAACCAAAAAAAAAATGCAAAAATAATTTTTAACAGTAGTTATTTTAAATGTAAATCTGAGCTAGCAGAATATGAGGATATGATGAGAGACATTAAGTAAACAGTGTCTTCAGAGGGTATCTTTGATCTGCAGCTTCTCTTCTGGACATCTATGATGAATTAGAATTTAGTGGCTTCAAGCTACAAATTTAAACTTTTTAAATGTTGGACACTCAATCTTACTATCTCACCTATGTGTGACTTAATACAGGTTAATTATGAGCTGTAACTTAAAAATTTTATACAATACATTGATTGACCTAATAACCTAAAATCAAGCTGGAGGCATCTAAGAGAACAGTGATCTTTAGGGAATATTCATCTCTCATTATATTGGTAGCCAGGCTTACACCCGCCAGGCAGGAGATTGGGAAGAGTCTTTCCTAGGAAATCTGACCAGATCAAGAAAAAAACTACCTACAAAATATGACATCGAGGGCTCTCCAACAGAAAAGACAAGCTAGTGACGTATGGTTAAAGATGGCAGATTGAAATTACCTCTGTAACCTCCAGAATTCAAACTAAACAACAATAAAGGGAATTTTATAAAGCAAACTGTTAACGACATAAGCCCATAAACGTAAAAAAAAAAAAGAAGAAGAAGAAAAATAAGAGCACCAAAATTCTGAAACTGAAAAGCAGATAATGGGCTGGTCGAGTAACTCAGTTGGCTAAAAGCTCGCTCAAGAGTGCAATCTCTGAGCAACAGGGTCGCCGGTTCGATTCCTAGGCCGAGCTGAGCTGTCGCTGAGCTGCCAACAGGTGGCAGGATGGCTCAGCTAAAAAAAAAGGCAGACGAATGAGCAATAAGTAACTTGCTAGATCAAAAAATATCTGCATTCTAAGAGTATATAAGAAATGCTAAAAAGCAACACAATTTTATTACTCAGAACTCCTAATGGATCAAGAATTAGAAACATGGGAACCACGGGAAATGGAAGTTAGGGTTGTGCTAAAGACAGGGAACTGGTTGAAAGTCTATTAAAAAGTAATTAGACCTATTAAAAAGTAATTAGATAGAGGTATTCTCATCTATCTAAAAACCAAGCAATATCCCTTCCCACCCTAGCACAAGACTTGAGATTATTTCCATAAAGTCTGAAGCGGAGGGTCTCTGGACTGGGGGACATACAGGCATCTTAGGAATGTAGCAGGATTAAGTGATCATTTACAAAATAAATATTGAGAACATGGGTCCCTCTCTTTCCAACCTCTTACTTCTTCCCCATTCACCTCCCATTACACTGGCAGCCAGGTTTGTACACCTCAGACAGGCAACCAAAAAAGTCTTCCCAGTTAAATTTGACCAGCTCAGGAAAAGAAAAATGCCTAAAGAATCTGACATCAGGGTCTATGAAAAATGAGCCAGGAAATCCTAGAACAATGCCCGTAGTCAATGAGCTCAACCTGCCTCCAGAAGTTTCCTGTCAGTTTTTTAGTGTCTCACTGACAGTCAAGATCACCAGACATTTAAGAAGCCTCAAATATCAAAAAAAAAGAAACCAAACAGTAAAAAATAAAAACGGACAAAAAAACAAAGACTTATCAAGGAAAAAAATTTTCAAAAATTATTATTAATACACTCAGAGATACAATAGATGTCATATACATGACATAAAAAGAAGATGCTATTAAAAACAAATATTCAGTAAACAAAAAGAGCTCTTGGAAATTAAAAAATATATAGAGAGAAGTGAAAAACCTTTTAAAAGAGTTGGAAACCAGAGAAAGATGACAGAGAAAAGGGAATAGCAAAGAAAAAAAATTATTAGAGGCTCAGGAAGTCAACATATGAAAAAGAAAACTGTTACAGGATGAGAGAACAAAGAAAACAAAAGAGAAATCATCAGTGAAATAAAAACAAAAACTCCAACTGAAAAACAATTTTTATATTAAAAGTATGAATGTATGAAAATAAACTCAGGCCATACTACATCACTGTAAAATTTCAGAAACACTGGGAAAAAAATAAAATTTTACAAACTTCGAGAGAGAGAGAGAGAAATAGAATGGTATATCAGGGGCAAAACAAAAGAGAAAAAAAATTCTCACAAAATAGGAAGAATCAAAATTACAGTTTCTCAGTAGCAACACTAGGAGGTAGAATTAAGTGGAGCAATGTCTTCAAAACTCTAAGGGAAACAATTTACAACTTCTAATATAATATTGAAACTAACAGTCCATCATGTATATAGATAAAGACATTTTCAGATGTGTATAACACACACTTTTCTCAGGAAGCTACTAAACGACGTGCTTTAATTTTGGGGGAAGATGCATTTTAATTTGTGGGATTATACTATAAGTAAGGAATATTTATGTCCAGAAAAGAGCAAGTGACATGAGAGAGAGATGAAGGCAATCCCCAGGACAGACTTCATGGGAGAGCCTGTGGTACCAGTTATGCCGTAGTTACAGAGTTCCCAGTTTAGACGGGAGCAGTCTCAAAGGACAGACAGCCAAGTTCTTCAAGATGAAGCCGATTACATATTTGTTTTCCAACAAACTGAGGGGAAATTTATATAGCTACAGAGTATGGGGTTGAATTAGTGATAAGTACCTGGAAAACTAAGCAAACCAACTAACAAACAAGACCCTACAATTATTTCCTCAAAGGAAAACAAAACGTTGGCATAAAAGGAAATACAAACTTCACGTCTTGGGCACTGATAGCACTTATGTCATCGCCATAACATTACCACAGACTGGTGGGATGGCTATGGCGGAACTATGTGAGAAAGGCAGGAAGCAGAAGACGGGGTACACCGTGAAGGTAGGGTTGAAAGTGCTTTAAGTCCTCACACCTTCCCGAGAGATGAGTCAGTAGATGTTGCTTCAGAAATCAAAAAGTAGTATTATAAGAAAGTCATGCACACATGTGGAGGTGAAACCAGAGAATCTGTTAAAAGAAGTGCAAGTATTCACCTCTCAAAAACAGGAAATGGAGCGGGTATGTGATGGTCTGAAGTTTCTAAATAAAACACCCTTACAAAATTTTGTACTCTTTAATTTTGTGCATTTATAACCAATAGAAATACAAATTTTAGAAATGAGAAGTGAATAACAATGCTTATGACCCAAATTTTAAAAAGCGTTTTAAGCAGATGGAAAAGATGCATTACCATCTTTCTGTTTGTGTGTATCTGTATTTGGGTGTGGATGTGTGAGTGGGTTTTATCTTTTTTTATAGGTAACATGAGGGAAAGTAATCAAACTTTTCAACTGAGAAATTCTAAATGTTAAAATTTTAAATTGTTCATGTCTAATATTCTAAGACAAAGCATTCATCACAGTAAAGCTTTCATTGGAAACCTCCCTTCCAGAGGCTTTTTAGAACTTAGTCTGCGAATTTGTAGACATGTGGTCTGCCTTTTACCTGGGTTACAAATTCCATCTGTTGGGACACATACAATGAACGGGACAGTCCATCTTGCGGCTCCTCTTCCAGAGACTTACAAGGAACATACTGCCTTATTGGCTAGAACCAGCCTGATTTCTGATCTTCCAATGGCTCTTTTCTGGAGAACCACTGAAGAGGGGAGGTTTTGTATAATACGGCTCTTATCTGAATCTTTAGAAAAATGCTTCTAAAACATCTCATATTTTCTAAAGACCAGTTTCATTAGTTCAAAACAATCCTATCTCCTCTTTTCCAACAGCTGAATCTAGTGGATCTCTCAGAGCAGGACAGCTGCGAGATTCCAGTTGAGGAATCAGCAGAAGCAGAAGCCTACGGCACAGCCAATAATATTAACAATAACTAACTAGAGTCATGGAGGACATAGTATGTGCTGCTGGACATACCTCATTAATGTTCACAACAACCCTATAATGTCGATACTATTGCTGTCTCCACTACTGAATTTCTAAGTAGTGAAGTTTTGTGTTGACACACTTAATCATTAAGCTATAGCAGTGACACAGAGATCCTTATTTTAAAAATTTGCATCATTCTCAACAGATGGATTTTGTCAGTAAATTGATTTCTTACCTGAGTGAATCCATTAAATGAACCACCAGAAGCCTAAATAGAAATGGAAATCAAAGTACATTATTATTATTATTATTATTATTACCAATTTTTGTAGGATCAGTGAAGTTCATTAGACAGGTTGGGAAGTAAAGACTACCACACATTTTTAAATAATACAAAAAGGTGCTGTGCATGAAAGTGCTTAGGAAATGCAAAAGGCCATACTGTATTATTTTAAATAGGCTGACAAAAAAATAACACAGACTATTTTTACAATTACTGCTGATGAGTGGCCCAGTGCTAACCAAAACCCACTTTTTTGATAATGAGATATTTCCGGAGAAATAGCTCTTTTCTTCAGGCCATTGATAGAATCTAGAAGAAGCATTTCCAGCATTTCTAACACAACGTTAGATTTTTTTATGAACACCCATTATGAGATTCTACAGTTTCAGTGGGCCTGGGTAGAAACATGTCACATGCTCTTATTGGGGTAACTACTTAGGAACAGTGAATCAGTTTGTTCTACATATATTTAGTACTTGAAAAGTAAAAATGAAAATAGGAAAAATGAACACAGTAAATGGATGGTAAAATAGACTCTCATTAGTTCCAATGTAAATAAGCATTATCCTCTGTGTGTGTGTGTGTGTGTGTGTGTGTGTGTGTGTGTGTGTGTGTGGTTTTATTTGTTTCTTTGTTTTTCTGTTGTTGTTTTTTTGTCAACCTATTTGTGTTTGATTTGCACAGATTTCAAGAGGTAAGAGGTACAGGAATGACAATCTGTCAAGGACATGAGGCAGGCCTCAGAGAAGATAGTGATGGATAATGAAGTGGGTAGGAAACATGAGGAAAGACAGAACCTATAGACGTTTTTGGCTAGTATATACTACATACGGGGTAAGTACCTCTTCTTTACCAGCCTCTATTTCTTGGTACAACAATCCATATCTCTGGTTAGCAAGTTCATCTTCAGATAAATCTGAGTTGTTGATGCCATTGTCTTGGGGACTAGCAGAGTTCTTGGTGCTAGGATTCTGGGAGGTTCCCAGAACGAATAGTTTAACTGCCTCCTGGCTTTCTTCCAAGCAACTATCAATGGCTTGTTCCTCACATACATCTGCCAGTAAGTCCACCTCCAGCCCTTTCTTGCTCATAACTATATCTAAATGTTCCCAGCAATTATCTAAATACGCCTCCTATATCTCTGATAGGCCAGTGGTTAACAGATTCAAGCCAACTGGCAAATCCACTTGCTTGTCCATCTGGTATACCAGAGAATTCCAATATATCCCTATCATTCATTGCTGAATCCAAGCTTGGCTGTAAGATTTGACCTGGATCTGTTCCCCAAAGTCTGTTTCTGCAATTCCTGGCAAGTTATACAATTCCCAGTCATTGTACTCTCAGACCCCTCTAATAATGAATCTTCTGCCTTACACAAACACCAGTCTCTTCTGTTTGCACTCATTTCCAGAGAATGATTAAGATCTGTCCTAGACTCATCTACTACTTCGTGTTCTATTGATAAAACAACAGGCTGATTTTCATCCTTGACACCTCCACGAGCATGTAACACAGCCTTATACCAAATCTCTTCATCATCTACACTGTCCTGTGCTTTGTGATATATTATATCGCAGTTTGGAGGATCGATTAAGAATTTTTTAATGTCTTTTCTAGTTAAATCTCATTCCCTCAGGGCTGGCATCTTCAATATTAGAAACAGAGTCTGTCTGGAGAGGCTGATTCAAAATATCTGTGTGATTGCCAGGTTTAGCTCCAAAGCCCTCTACAATTTCACAATTATTGATTATTACTTGAATCCCCTCATCTAGCCTGTAGTCTCTGTCACTCATCTGCTGTATCTACTCTTTCCATGTCTTTTTCAAATAGGCCCCTTATCTTGAAATACTTTTCATCGGTCTTTAGGTTTTCCTTACACCTAACTCTTAGACCTTTCCTAGTTTCTTCTTCATTGGTTTTTAAGGTCTCCTGGTCTTGCTTTCCTATTGCCTTAAGATCGCCTACCTTGTTTCCTGTACCTTCACACACTACCTCTTCTAATTCCTCTGTACCTTCTAGTGTCTTGATATCAATAGCTCCAGTGTCTACCTTTTCACATGTCTCCACACCTGCCCACAGCGAATCTTCCGCCTTCTGTTTCTCTTCCTCTTCTTCTGACTTTTTAACATCTTCTTGACTTTCTTTGACCAGGCCACCACTTTCCATGGCTGGCATCTCTGAATCGGGTAAGCCATAAGGCAGCTCCATCTCCATACAAGCCGCACTGGCAAGTTCAGCCTGAGGCACAGGCTTTGGGGACAGGTGTTCATTTCCCCATGGAGGGGTGGGCCCCAGGAGACGATCACCCTGCTCGACTACAGTTGGCCCATCAGCAGAAGGAAGCATCCCAGTGGACAGTCCCACGTCTTGCTCTGCTTCAGAGAGACATGCAGAGTCTTCCTGAGACCCACTGTGGGTAACTTCCTGGCTGACACTGTCTGTACTAGCATCAGGGCCCCAAATAAATGCACCTAGGTCAATCTGAGATCTTTGAATTTCTTCAGCCAACCCACTGTCTGGAGTTTCCTCCATGATCAGGTTACACAGGGAAAGACTTTTTGAAGAGTCAGTCTTTAGAGTATGCAGAATAGCAAAAGAAAAAAAAAACAAACAAACACAAGATGAAATAGATCATGGTGAGAGTTGATGAGAAACACAAGGCTCCACAGTTGAGTAGCATCAGTTAAACAAAACTAGAGAGCATTTCAATCGAATAGCTTAAGGTTAAATCTGTGACACACAATGCCATGAGAGAGAAAGAAAAGCTCATTTTAGATAATATATCATGTATATAATACATATTAAATACCAAAAAAAATCCAGAATTTTCTGGATATTTACTTACCGGCTGGGCCAAATCAGTGCTTGTCTGTAGGAGTAAAATAAATAAATAATAAAAATCATAAGGCAAGAGAAGAAAATTCACTAGCATATTCAAATCCCATGTGTCCAGAGTCAACATTCTGCTAAAGGTTGTGGCTTTCACTGGTCTGGGATTAAATTTTACAACTTGTTTGTGATAGGAATGAGTTTTGTTCCAATACTGTTTAAGACTACACAATTGAAACATAAAGAAAGCCTCTGTCATTTTCTAGTATCGACAAGAACGTTTTATGGCTTCTGCTTCAGCTGACTGAAATTCAGTTCAAATAAATAAGCAAGCCTGCTAACATGAGGAGAACATTAAGCACTAGAAGTCGCAAACTTACACAGCATCATCTGCTCTGACAGCATCAGTAAAATCTTCCCTAAACTCAGCCTGAGCTTGGTTCTCCCTCTGACATGGTTTTTGGATGGAGGATGATCTGATACTAACCACCCTGACTACCTGGAGGATTCTCCTCAGCTTCTTTCCAATACTCCCCAGGCTAGAAGCTTTGCCTGGACAAAGAAAGAACACTGGGTAGCTGTTATTATGTCCAGAGAGCTATTGTTTTGTAATCTTGTCATTGTTACCATTCCTAGCAGATCTGTCTTCTAAAATATTCAATGTTACTTATAGATGGTACCTCCACCCTCACCACACCCTTCCCAGTGAGGGAAGGAAAAATGTGGTATAGCTCCAACTAAAGATATGAAATACTGGAATAACAAAAATTAGCACTGTCCTCTTAATCTCCAAAAAAATTAACTCAAAATTGAGGCTAGAAATCATATGGCCTGAATGTTAATCCATGCACCCCTTTTTTGCAAATAACACAAATCAAACCAGCTCACTATAAAAAATGTTTTCAATCAATATGTTTTAGCTCTTCTCTTGAGAGCGTTCCATGATGCTTCAAGGACCCTGTGCTATGCAGTATAAACCTGCTCCTGTGGCAGGGAAGGAGACAGCCATCTTTTTTACTTAAAGGAAAGGAAGTAGCAATATCACTTCAGAAGACCACAGACTTGTGAACACCTAGATCTACCAAACTTTTCTGTTGCTGTCTCACTAAAAAAGAAAACATGCAACTCAAGTTGACTGAAAACCATGTGACCAAGACTGTCCTAAGACGGGGTATACAAAGGACCTTCCCAAACTGCTGTGAGGCTGTGTGGATGCAGCCAGTCTCCTGATTTCATAGCACACTGCTGATACCACAAAGCTCTGTCTGTGTCTTTTTCCTAACTCTAAATTCTGGAAGTGCTCATCTTTGCATATCTGATTAGCTGAGTAAATCACAGTAGTAGTAATATCTACCTTTTATTCATATATACCAGGCACTGAGCTACTCTACAAAATTATCACACTACATCATCACACAACCCTCTGCAGTAGTGTCACTACTCTTATTTTATAGATGAGAAAAACTGAGACTTAAAGAGTTTTAGAACTTGCTTAAAGTCATATTGTTATAAGAAGCGGAGTCTGGACTCAAATCCAGGGCTGTTAGGCTCTAAAGCTCAAATTCTTATTAAGCTTCATTGAAAATAATAATACTGAAAAAAGGTTCCCTGTGCAGATTGGCCCATTCCTTACATTTTCTCATCCATGCTTTTCTTGTATTCTTTTTAAAAGCAATAACACATGTGCATGTTGTTCACTACATTTCCTCTAGCCACCGATAATCACAAGAGGCAGCATCAAGGGGCACAGCGCCAGACTCTTGTATATCCAGGAGTCTGGAACACTGACACTCCACTGCTTCCAAGTGCTGGTGATACTTGGAACCATCAGGGAGCTGATGATTATTCTAGAGGACTACATTATTATAAAAGATGTTCAGGTCTTCTTTCTATCACAGATGAAGTAAAATATAACAAAGTTTAAAAATTTCTAGGGATGTAGACACATCAAAATACAGAGTTCTTAGTATTCTTACCGTCCATAGGTCCCAGGGCAATGTCTAAAAGCAAACAGACAAAAATACTGTTAGTACATAAATCCCTAGCATTTAAGAATACTGAGATGATAAAAGCTCTTGAAATAAAATCATAAACATTTTGAAACATTTAGTATAGCACTGTTCCATATAATTTCTTTGGTGATAAAAATGTTCCTTAGCTGTGCTGTCTAATATGGTAGCCACTAGACACTTGTGGCTATTGAGAACTTGAAATGTGCTGGTGTAAGAGAATCAAATTTTTCATTTTACATAACTTTATTAAATTTAAATTTAAATATCTAATTGTGGTTAGTGGCTACCATATTGGATAGCACAGGTCTAACCAATGTGCCTTTTGCTATAAAAGTGGAAAAATCTATCTGAATCATCATAAATGGGTTTATTTTAATACACACACACACACACACATACACACACACTTAAAGTAAACAAGGTGTCCCGATATTAGAATTTATCAATCTTTGAGGAAATGTAGATTCTAATCATTGCGAGTGTTATTTCCTCTCTTCCCCAAACCAAATTGCAGAGAATGCATTATGACCAGTTCAACAGTAAATGAACCCCAGAAAAGCAATTCTTCAATATATTGAATTAGATAACACACAGCTCAATTAACTGGCAATCATGGAAATTAGTAGGGTGCCCTCTAAGACATATGGATGACTTATGCTTACTACTAGCATTTTAATTATAAAGACTATTGATCCTGGGGAATGAATCCAGATGGTTCAAAAATGACTTCTCCCGAGTGTGGACACATTGCTTTCTTCTGCCTCTGAGGATCACTGCTAAGCCACAGTCTTTTCTGTCGGTATCGTTGTGACTAGAACTGATCCATGTTTATGTACTTGTTTAGAATCACTTAATGTGAACAGCAAATTGGAGAGCCTGGCACTCCCATCTGAAGACTAGGACAGTTTCCAGATGGGCCCACAGATGTCTCGCTTGGATTCTGTACTACAAAGCGTGGGCCCCGTGGTTCTGACCGAAATTGCCATGGTCTGGGTCTGCTCCAGCTGCGCTGCCCCACCCACCACATCTCTGTGCAACCTAGCTGGTCTTGGGTTCCTACGCACGCACGTGTAGAATGACTGAAAGGAGCGCAAAACAGCTCCACTGAAAGTCAGTTATTTGTACTTGGACTCCTGTGCCTCTAATATGTATTTTCTGATTATCCAGATAGTTTATGTTTTCTTGCTTCACAGCCCAGTAAGAATCACAGCTCCCAAAAGCAGACACACACCCACATATTGCAGACAGCAGCAGTATTTTCTCCAAAGGAAGGCAGCGATGGGAAGCGTTGTGTTTATTGATCCTCAGGCTCATGAAAGGATGTGTTAGTTCGTGTGCACGCTGCAGAGATCACAAGGTGAGGTGTTCTGCTAGTAGCAAGAACATCAATCAATTTAAAACACCAGATCAGGTGATGGGTGAGGGAGACGGCTCTGAGTGAAGCGGCAGAGGCCAGCGAATCAAATGGCTCTGTTCTTTTTGTTCTTTCAGCCTCAGACTTCTTCTTAGCACAAGAGAAGGAAGTGATTAGAGCTGGATCACAGTCCAACTCCGCAGTGAGGTGACTCAATTACGGCCACTGGGAAGCCAGGCAGTTGATTGCCTGGCCCACGGAAGAACACAGGGCCGCACGCAGCTCGCCCTAACTGCAGTGACGGTTTTCTTCAGAACCAAGACTTTTCAAGACTTAACCAAGGTTACCTTTTTTTTTTTTTTAAATTCTGAAAGACTGTCAGTCCTAAATCCGCACAAAGTTCCGTGATTTATGGATCAGTTTAATCGTGAATTGATATAAAAGAGGTTTCTCTCTTGAGTCAAACATGCAGACAGAAATGCCATGGAGTCCCACCCACGGGTCACCACGGGCTCCACTGCACAACTCGCTTCTGCCCCTACAGTAATGAACGCTGGCGAGTAAGGCGGGGAAAGTCCCGCCTTCTGCAGGCTGTCGATCGGACAGCGCTGAGAAGAGAGTATCCGGAATGAAATGTATATCCATTTTCTGCTTTTCTTGGCCACCAAGGCAGAACCCTCCAACCTGCTGACAATTACTACATTAGCACTTCCCAAAGTATGTTTTAGAGAACATTCCAATTGAATGTTAAGAAAGTTCCGTTACAATTCTAAAAAATGTGTATTTCACAATAAAAAATAATTTTAAAAAAAAGAAAGTTTTGTTACAAGCGATTTGTGTAGTCAAATAAATTTGAGAAAGTCTAAGTTAAGCAAATCTAAACAGGTTTTTCTTTTAGTTGCAGGACTTCTTTGAGCCTTTAATAGGCTAATGTACATGATGAATCTACTAAAAGGGAATTAATAGACATTTCTGAAACACTCATCTAAGATCCTCATTTTTTTGTAAAATGCCTTTGATCTACTTAATTTTCTGCTTTATTGACATCTCAGATTTTTATTGTTCCTATATTACAACAGGGAGGCCCTTAGAAAACCAATCATCTGGAACAAAGCATGAATTAGGGGGAAGCTTTATTTATTGAGGTTCACATTGCTCTGTTTGTTCCCCAGTGGCTTTTTGTAAGGCATCAAGAAGGTTTAAAGACCAGAAATTTGAGCTGGGTCTCAATTCCTAAGAAGAGTTTTACAATAAACCTTCATTCATTAATTTGATGTATAGTCTAGCATCTTTGCATTTGCCTAAATTTAAATGACAAGGCACCAACCACATAAAAAATACTGATACAAACGATTTCTGTTTAGCCAAATTTTGAGTTAACTTCTTTGCACAAACACAGACAATTGTAAGTTAACTATATTGCAGAGGACTCATCCACAGGTCCTTAGAGCATCCACCATCAGCATTCCTCTGATGGAGAAAGCTATCACAGTAACTGCTGAAATGGGAGAAATGTTGGGAGTGAGGGACTGATGAGCAAGGATGCGTCTGGATAAGCAAGGCCAACTCTGCATCGAGGCATAATCAAGATCAAATAAGGAAGTGTCTGCAGTGTGGAGGAGAACATCAAGTTTAAAACTATCAATACTGAAAAACATTTCTCCTGGGGTATAATCTCATGGTTATTTCAAACATGCCTTAATTTGCAAAGTATGAGGAAGGAAAATAGAGAAAACAGTAAGAAGATTAAACCCAAGGCAAAAAGAAAGAGCTTTATTTAGAGGACTCATAAAATGTATCATTTAAACCTGGGTACTTTTGAGTGCAAGACGGGGGTACTATGAATAAGCACTCTAAGATGGATGATTTCTGGGCAAACTGAAATGTACGTTTATTCCAGCTCTGCGGATAGAGAAAGCTAATGGTAGGGAGAGCTTTAGAATAATTCACTGTGATAAGGTCCTCTTGCTACCTTTCCCTCCCACTAGGAAATATCTGCCAAACAAAATGAAAAGTAGATAGTCATTTGAAATGGAGAGGGGTTGCCGAAATGCATCTGTTGCCTTACTGAGCTTATTAAAATTTACCAAGTATCATCCTCAAAAACATAAAAACCACCTGATACCTGAGACATGGGTGAGTGGGTCACTCCAGCAGAACCTGCGGCGGCCACCTCAGGCTTGAAAGGGTCAAAGTCCAGATCCAACAAAGTCTCCTCCTTCTTTACCTCAGGGACTTCATTCTGTTAAAACAGAACAAAACAAATACTTATGATCTCAAATCTGATTAAGACTTCATGATATAATCCATGCATAATCCTCTAATGAAAGTCAATATCCACAAAGCAGGCATCCATAGTTTATCATTTAGGTGGCTCATCCATGTGCTCCCAACGTCACTAACTAAATATGATGAGGGGACATACTAACTCCAGCCAAGTACAACCTAAGACACCCAGGAACATGGCCCAGGTTTCAGTTCCCGTCCTTTGTCCAGCTCCAAGTCCAGCCAACAATGTCTGAGATATATCCTGATGCCATCAAGACCTGAGGAATCTCCTTCTCTGCTAGTTCAGAAATCTGAGCTCAAGGATTACAGATGATCAGATGGATAAAATGGGCCAATGCCTGGACCCATTACAGTGACCCACTGTTGTGATGTCCCCTGTGAAGCTAAATCTAAAAATGAAGGAATCATTGTCTATTGTGACCACATCCCACCTGCCTCATCCCCTCAGAGGTGCTCTATCCCTGAATTTCGTTATCATATAATCCATTCTTCATCTATATACTGTTTGTCTCAATTGTGTGCATGAGGGAAGGAGAGTACAAGGGAGGGAGAGAGGAAGAGAAAGAGAACTGTGTTTCCCAACATTCACTACAAAATGAGCTCCTACCCCAATAACATTCTTGGATTAGAAAGAACGTTAGTCAAATAAAACAGAATGAAAGTCCTGCTATGATACTAGCAAAAAAAAATTATAATCTAAACTTTAACAATTTGTTCATTTTTTATGGTATTGTGATATAAGAAAAACACTGTGGGCCTAACCCAGGCTCAAGTCACGCAGTAAGAGTCAGAGCTGAAATAAAGTCCCCATAAACTATACCCCAGTGAGGAGAACTGGGGTCAGTTTTCATACAAATCAAGTTACATGTGTTTGGTATTTGATATAAGCTTCAATTTTGACCACCTGTTGTTTAAAAACTAAAAGGTCACACTGATGGATGAAGTATTATGTAAGAACCCATGTTTAGAGAAAAATTTTAAAGAACAGTTCTTAATATTAGTCATAAGCCAGAATTTTTAAACTTAAAAATGTATGGAAAGCTTGGGAGCATAACAGATAATACTTTTTTAGTATACTCATACTTACTGTATAAGGAAATCTGCGTATAAGTCATAATATTGGTCTCGAGTTATCTGTTTTGCAGCATGATTACTCCTCATTTAAATTTTTTAAATCTTACAGGAATAAGACTCCTGATATCCTGCTTTCTTTAATAACTACAATCACAAAACTGTTAACTGATTCCCTTGGCCTCTATTCAAAGTTTGTTTTTCACCACCTTTTATATTGGTACAAATCATATTTTTAATACTGTGAAGACTTGTATGACACTTAGAACGTGCTAAGCACTGCTCTGAGGACTTTGTACACTGAACATTAACCCATGTTAATGCACTTTGTTGGAGACTAATGATGACAACACTATCACTGCCTTGAAAGAATTACTTTAATATTTTCCTAACTGCGTTTTATCTGCCTTGTCCAATCTTTGCAAAAAATGAGGGGCAGATGGCATCATTGCCCAATCTGGGGATGAGGAGACTGAGCTAAAAGTGGCTCTCTGTTGTCCTGGGTGCCTCACCTCCAGTGCAGGGAGGCAGGACTGCAGTCAGATACCTCTGATTCCAGCACTCTTCCAAGCTGCCACTGAGATCCGGTCCCACATCTCTCAATAGCAGGCCCTGAGAATGTGCAGAGGAATTCTCCATGTTCTCCAAATCCTCCGTAAAAATTTAAGCTGCACAAATACATCCATTAGTCCCTTATGAGCCTAATGAATCCCCTTAAGAGAGCTCAAATGGGAATTGAGAGATCATGGAGGAAAAGAGGCACTAGACTATAAAGGGGTTACTGAGTCTTTGATGGAGATAAATTTGGGTGTGCACCCCAATTTTGCCAATTGCTCATTGTCTCTCCCTGGGCAATTAATTCATCTTCCTTGAGCCTTCATGTCCTCATGCATACAATGAGAATAATACCTAGTAAGATTACCATGAGTAATAAAGATAATAAATGCACTGTATATAATATATAGAAGATACTCAAAATGGAAATGGAAGCTAATGTTCTTAATTTCTATTAGTAATGATGTGTATCTGCATAAAATTACTGTCATCAAATATCCACAATACCAGTTTCACTGCCTTCAAAATGCATAGCTGACTCCTTCAGGCTCAATGTTTATTTGGTTTTGTTCCTTTAATCTTGAGAGTTATCCCTTAAGGCACTCATATCAAAGAGTAATTTGATAGACTTACACAAAGAGCAAAAAGAGGTTGTTTGTTTATGTAGTGTTCCTTTATAAAAGGGCAGAGAAACACTCATAAATCTCTCATTACATGATACAGCACAGTGACATGAAATTACTTTTACATAACAAAAGAAAACAAATCTTTTCTAATTCCTTATACCTGCATCACCATCAGAGTAGATCTGATGTGGTCTTAACATTCCTAAGCTTTTGTTTTACCATCAAAAGTCTGGAAGGGGTGACCTGGAATGTGCCCATTAAAAAAAAAAAAAAAAAGGACTAGATATGAAAACCATAGTGGGGGAAAATATTGCCAATTATAACAATCTTCTTGCTATTATTTCATGAGGTGTCTTCTACTAGAGACATCTCAATTTATAATTAAAGTACTGGACTGCTTACAGTATAGGTGTACACCTTGAACATAAATCCTTACGCCTTGCCATGGCCTCATGATAGATGGAGTTTACTTCCTTATCTCTTGACTTTCGGGTGACCATGTGTCATGCTTTGGCCAATGGATGTTAGCAGATGTAATGTAAGCAAAGGCTTGAAATGTGCTTGCATGGTTGACTTGCTTTTTCTATATTCTGGCCATTCACCATGAAAAGTATAAGCTTTGGGTAGCCACTGGGCAAGGAGGGTAGGAGGCATATAAGGCATACCCGGACTTATTATCACTAAATTTCTCAAAATCAGTGTTACAGAGAACGCCTTAAAAGTGGTCAGAGACAAAAAGACATGTCACATACAGAGAAGCAACATAAGAATAAAAGTAGATTTATTACCATAAATAATGCAAGCAAAAAGATGGTGGAGCAACATCTTTGAAGAAACTGTTAACCTAGAATTTTATGCCTCTTGAAAATATTTTTGAAAACCAAAAATGAGATGAAGATTTTTTTCAGACATACAAAAGCAGAGCTGATTCATTACATCAGATTCACGCTACAACTATTATGAAAGGACATTTTTTTTTTTCAGGTAGAAGAAATGATACCAGATGGAGATACGGATCTACACAAAGGAATCAAAAGCACCCAAAATGGTAATGTTATAGGTAAGTATACATGACTTTTCTTATTATTTAAATCTCCTTAAAAGATAATTGACTGCTTAAACAAAAATGATAGAGTAATATGAAGTTTATGCTATACACAAAAGTAAAATCCTTGACAAAAATAACATAAAAACCAGAAGGAAAGAATTGGACTTCATTAAAATAAAAAACATCCACTCTTCAAAAAGTACTAAGAAAATGGCAAGTCAAGACACACACTGGGAGAAAATACTGCAAATCATATATATCATAAAAGACTTGTATTCAGGATATATGAAGATCTCTCAAAACTCAATCAAATAAACAAACAAACAAATAAAGATTTCAAAAGACACCAATGTCCTCCAGACTCATCCACGTTGTTGCAGATGGCAGGATTTACTTCTTTTTTTAAGGCTGAATAATTTCCATTGTGTATATATCACATTTTCTTTATCTATTTATCTGACACTTAGGTTGTTTCCATAATTTGGCTATTGTGAATAATGCTGTAATGAAGATGGACGTGCATATATCTCTCCGAGATATTGGTTTTATCTCCTTTGGATACATACCAAGAAATGGGATTGCTAGATAATATGATAATTCTATTTTTAACTTTTTGAGAAACCTACATGCTGTTTTGCATAATAGTTGTACTAAATTACATTCTCACCAACAGTGTACAAGGATTCCCTTTTTTCCACATTCTCACCAATACTTATCTTTTGTCTTTTTGATAATAGCCATGTTAACAGGTGATATCTCATTATGGTTTTGATTTGCATTTCCCTTACGTTTACTGGTGTTGAGCAACTTTTCATATACCTGTTGGCAATGTATATATGTTCTTGGGTGAAATATCCATTCACGTCCTTTGCTCATTTTTTAATCCAGTTATTTTGGTTTTTGCTGTTGAGTTGTATGGTTCTTTATATATTTTGGACATTAACCTTTTATCAGATATATGGTTTGCAAATATTTTCTCCCCATTCCCTAGAAAGAAGATTAGTGTTTGCCTGGAGATGGTACAGTATGTGAAGAGAAGGAAGAATTATAAAAAGACACAAAGGAACTTCTGGGGAGGACAGATATACCAATAATCTTGATTCTGGTGATGGGTTTCATGGGTGTATATACATATTTCAAAGCTTATCAAAATGTATACTTTAAATATGTACAGTTGTTTCTCTATCAATCATACCTCAATAAATCTAATTAACACAAGAAAATATCCTAACAATAGGAGATTGGTTAAACCTCCTATGGCACATCCTCATAATACAGTGCTCTGCTGCTACTTAAAATGATAAAATAGATATTAAATTGACATGAAAACATACTTGTTAAGTTTGTAGTAAAAAAAATTACAAGCTATAGGGCTGGCCGAGTGGTGCGATGGTTAAGAACTGGCTTGGGATGCCAGAGGGCCCTGGTTCGGATCCCACATATGAGGGCCAGTGACACCGCCCTCCACAGCTAAGATGCTGAACAACAGCTCAACCTGGAGCTGGGCTGCCGTGAGTTGCCGGCGACGGCATAGGCTGAAG